>NW_028327467.1:300000-504807 GCF_031878675.1 Megascapheus bottae | reverse complement strand
GGTGTTTAGTGATAAATCTTGACTTGTGCCTTCTGGGGAAAAGACTGAACATTTGCTACATTCATTAAGGGTTTTATCTTGTGTTGGTTCTGTGACACAAGCTGAGTTTTCTTCCACAGACTAAAAAGTCTTTCCTATTTATTACATTGCTAAGGCTTCTCATATGTGTGAACTCTCTTACGCTTCCTGAAGGGTGAATACTGCACGAAAGACTTTCAACTTTGGTTATATTCCTAAGGTTTCTAATATGTGTGAATTCTGTTATGCCTCCTGTAATGTGACTTCCATCTGAAGGTCTTACCACATTTGATGCACTCGTACAGTTTCTGTCCTGTGTGTGTTCTCTGATGCAATTTGAGGGAAGACTTCCATTTGAAAGACATTCCACATCGGTTACATTCATAAGGTTTTTCTCCTGTTTGAATTGTCTTATGCATGTTGAGGTTTGGCTTCTGTGTGAAGGACTTTCCACATATGTTACACTCATAAGGTGTTTCTCCTGAGTATATTCTCTGATGAACATGGAGTTTTACCTTCCATTTGAAAGACTTTCCGCATTCACTACATGCATAAGTTTTCTCTCCAGTGTGTGTTCTATTATGCCCATCAAGATATGACTTCCACTTGAAGGTCTTTCCACATTTGTTGCACACATAAGGTTTCTCTCCTGTGTGTGTTCTTTGATGCAATTTGAGGGAAGATTTCTCTCTGAAAGACTTTACACATTGGTTACATTCATAAGGTTTCACTCCTGTGTGTATTCTCTGATGAACATGAAGTTTTCCCTTCCCTTGGAAAGACTTTCCACATTCATTACACTTATAAGATTTCTCTCCTGTGTGTGTTATTTGATGAACTCGAAGGTGTATCTTCTGGGTGAAAGACTTTTCTCATTTGTTACATTCATAAGGTTTCTCTTCTGTGTGTCTTCTCTGGTGCAAAGTGAGGTATGATTTCAGTCTAAAAGTCTTCCCACATTTATCCCATTCATAAGATTTCTCTTCTGTGTGAGATCTCTGATGTGTGCTGAGAGCTGAATTCTGGGCAGAAATTTTATTACGTTCCTCATATTCATAAGGTTTGTCTTCTCTTGGAGATCGAGGTTGGAGCGTCAGGTCTGACTTCTCAGAAATTAATTTTCACACTTGATGTACGCATCACATATCTGAGGATATTTGCTCTGAGGTATTGTAAGGCATATTTCATTACTGAAAGATTTCTCACATTCACTACATATATGAGGAGTCTCTCCTGTGTACACTTTCAGATGTGTCGAGATGGTCGGTGTTAAGTACAATATTTTTCATCACACAGTACATTTAGCAGTTTTCCTCCCTCCCTGAAGAATTTCTTGGGCAGGGAGAACAGAACTATGATACTGCAGATCTTTTGGACTGTCACAATCATGAATAAAATGCTCTGAATATCCGATTCATTTTTTAAGAACAGGAGACATACGAGATCTATATGCAGCATGCATCTCATCAGGCTTAGGAGACAGAAGCATGTTCTGACACTTAATGAACTCCTCAGTCCTCACCCCTAAGTTGTTACCGTTATTACTAATCAGCTCTGGATTATGTGTAGAGCTCAAATTTAAAGTTGTTGCAAATCTCACGTTTTCCTCCACTTCGATACTACTTGCAACTGCTACTTCACATAGGCATTCATGTGGACTTTCCTGGCAAGTCTTGAACATATTTTCCATTACCTGGACATCTAAAATGAGTCCTAGAAAAAAAGACACAAACATACATGAGATACAAATATTCCTTACTGTAAAGCTATTGACTTTACTTTCCCATCCTAAGTGTTAGATATTTTAAAATATAAAAGTGGAAATTGATTTGTGAGAAATATATGCTTTTCTCCCTAACATATTAAGAAAATGATATTTTACAATGACCAATAATGTTTTTCTGTGTTTTAGTTCTCTTTTTATATCACAGGAAATATTTATTGAAACTACCCATCTATGTATTGCTACAGTTTTAAGCTGAGTACTAACTATAATATACCTGCAGCTGTTTTTTTTTCAAATACTGTTTTGTTTATACATTGAGGAATAGCTGCCTTTCTTTTATTTTTGAGAAATAATCTAAATATTGTGCTGTTTTGCATCTTTTTAAAACATTCTTCTCTTTTCTTTTCTTTTTTTTGTAGTTCATAGGCCTCGGCCCTGTCCCTGAACACTTCAGCAGAAGACTATAACCCCTATCCTTGAGCTACAGCCCCACATACTCTTTTCTAGAGTTAACTACAGATAAGAGTCTCAGGTCCTGAGTAGCAGATAGGATTACCATACCCAGTTTTAATGCTGTTTGCTTATTAACCATTAAGTGAGGAACACGAATTTTTTCTAGATTCAGCGGCCACAAGTTTGGTGTATATGTCTGTTTGCCTTTGATCCAAGCAAGAACGATTCTTGAGAGTAAGGACTTACACCTATATCCATTCAGTTACAACTTCTCACTAAAGTCTCAATTTAGGTATTTGTGGGAATTTTGAAATTTGTTTCTTTCCATTTGAAGTCTTATAAAAATTCCTTTTCTAACACTCCTGTCCCTCAGAACCATGGAAGACCAGAAAATCCCCAGCTCATTGTCTAGTTAATTTTCTTATGTTGATTGAAACTTTGTTGTTTTTCTTTTCCTTCCATTCCTGGGTTGAAACTTAGGACCTAACCACTGTCCTTGGGTTTTCTCAAGACTGGAACCCTACCAATGAAGTCATTACTTCTGGCTTTTTCTATGTATGTGGTAATAAGGAATCAAACCTCTGTCTTTGTGCATGCTAGGCAAGCACTCTACCACTAGGCTCAATTTCTGGTGGAAAGGTCTGGTTCTGAATACCAGTCCCTTCCTACCAGCAAAAAGATATTATCCTTATCAGAGAATAATGCCCTGACTTATTCCTTGTTAGCTCAATCATTTATAGTCTTAGTTTTAAAGAAATGAAATATTATTCTTTCTTTCTTTCTTCCTTTCCTTCCTTCCCTCTTTCTTCCCTCTTTCTGCTTTCTTTCTTTCTTTCTTTCTTTCTTTCTTTCTTTCTTTCTTTCTTTCTTGTTTTGCAGTCATGGGACTTGAATTCTAGACCTGGCTGTTCTTCCTGAGCTCTTCAGCTCAAGGCTACTGCCCTATGTCTTTAGCCTCAACCCTACTTCTCATTTTCTATTGGTTCATTGGAGAGAAGAGTCTAAGGTGTTTTTGTGATAGGTCAGTCTTTGAACCTTGATCCTCAGATCTCAGCCTCCTAAGTAGCTAGGATTACAGGCATGAGCCACGGGCTCATGGCTTTCTCATTTTATTTTGTTTCACAGTGATTTCTACAGAGAAATCTAACTTTAACTCTACTGCCACATAGAATTCGTCATATCACCCTATGATTCTTGGTGCCGGGGGTTTGGGCTAGCATGCACAAAGACCTGGTTCAGTTCCTTGATACTACATACAAAGAAAAAGGCAGAAGTGGTGCTATGACTCAAGAAGTAGAGAGCTAGCCTTGAGAAAACCCAAGGACCATGCTCAGTCCCTGAGACCAGGCATAGGATTGGGAAAAGAAAATGATTCTTGATTCATTCACAAAGAATTCCATAGGTTCCACACAGGATTTAGGGTAACTAAGAATATTATTGCTCAGTACATCACAACATGAACTTACCAATGGGGCTCAGGCTCCAACATCAATATGAAGATGCATTCACTCACCTGTGATATTCTTGTCAGAGGAATTTCCTATCCAGAGTTCTGCACAGTGCTCTAGCTTGTCAATTAATACAGGTTTGGGAACACAGGGCCCTGTAAATTAGAAACAGTAGAGAATTATTGCTTATGCTGTGTCATCATTGCTTTAAGTTCGCAGACATCCTACTCACAAGTTATCTATTAAATCTTTTTTCTCATTTCTCACTGGCTCCATGGTTGACTTTTCCCCAGCTCTGGATTCATTTTGTATGGCATAAACTTAGCTGTCTTGCTCAAGGCTAGAAAAATACCAGTTTGAGTCCCAGCTCCACTTACATGCATAGGTCTTCATGCATGCTAGGCAAGCACTCAACCACAAAGTCAAACTCTTGACACTCCACTAACATTTTTGAGGGGTTACTTGGAGTTATAGAGTTTCATGGCAATTTTTATGCCATTGCTGGCTTCAAATTAGAATTCTTAGATTTCTTCCTCCTGAATATTTTAAGATTACAGGCATGAAACATTGCACCTAGTGCCAGGTTTCCATTATAAACTCACAGTTTAGTGATTTGTAGATCCTATTTCCAATAATGATATATATTCTATTCTGGATGGTTTATCCACTTACAATTACTGTGTAAGTTTGGAATGTCGTCTCCATTAGAGGAAACATAATTTAGAACTGTTGTCAAAGTATCCTGAAGGTATCCTGAAGAATGAGTACAAAATTACCTTAGGTTTTCTTTAGAAACTAATGATATTTCTCAGGGCCTGGAACCTTTTATTTAAATAGTATTGAAAGTTTGATAAACATTCACGTATCTGCAAAATAACAAGGCACTTGGCCTTGCAAGTGAATTTGACTTTTGCTCACCTAAGGACACCAGGTTGCTGTAGGTCTCCAGCATTACATCTCTGTACAGGGTCCTCTGAGCATTGTCCAGGTGCTGCCACTCCTCCCAGCTGAAATCCACAGCTACATCATCAAATGACACCAGCTTCTGGAATGGCACATTTTCATCAAGTAATTAGCACTGAGTTATAAACACACCATATCTGGAATTTTATTCTTTTTTTGTTGGAATTGTATTCCTTTACTTAAATGTTTAGACTTACTATTGACCTGAAAAGTTAGGGATGGTGCCTAGGCCCAGAGTTCAAGTCCCAAGACCCACAAAAAAATAAAAAGGCAAGCCAGGTGTTGGTAGCTCACGCCTGTCATCCTAGCTACTCAGGAGACTGAGATCTGAGGACCATGGTTCAAAGCCAGCCTGGCACAAAATTCCATGAGACTCCTTTCCAATTACCCACCATAAAATGTTTAATGGCTTGTGGCATATCATGGTAGAGCAATTGTGGTATCGACAAAAATAAGTCGGGGGAGTAGATTTAGGTTATAAATGGAATTATTCCATTGAAAAGGAACTACATTATATGATGACATATCCTGGTACTCTGAGAATATTGCAAAATCTTAGGGTATCAAGTAATAATACTGTGAAGTACACCCAGAATGTTAATGTTCTATGGCTGGCATAATAATCACTTGGGGAAGAAACTTGTTTTTCTTTTTTTTGGCTGGGGGATTTGTAAGGCTTGAACTCTGGGCCTGGGCACTGTTCCTGAGCTCTTCAACTCAAGGCTATCACCCTACCTATGAAGCCACAGTGCCATTTCCCATATTCTAGTGGTTAACTGTCAATGAGAGTCTCATAGACTTTCTAATGCCCAGGCTGGCTTTGAACCAAATCTTTAGATATCAGCCTGATATCTGAGTAGCTAGGATTACAGGTATAAGGCACTGCACTTGGCAAGAAATTTATTCCTTGCTGTTTTATACTACAAATTTACTGTATGTTTTACTTTTTCAAAAAGACTGAGGATGACCTTTGTTCTGTATATAATGGGAAGAGGGGTAGGGAGCTGTGAGCAGAAGAACTGAGCGGCAATACTCAGGGTAGGACAATAGCCTTAAACTAAAGAGCTCATGGCCCAAGGTCCAAGCCCCATGACTTTCCCCACTACCCCACAAAAAAAGGAAAAAAATTGAGGATTGGAGAGGATGTTCTAAAAAGAATATATAGAAATAGTAGTTCAAAATGTAGAAAGAAGTTCAATATTAACAGTCATGAGAAAAATTAAAATTACAATGAAATCATTACTTTAAATATGTTAATATAAATATAGTTTTAAACAAAAAGATCCACAGACACACACACAAACACACACACACACACGCATACAAAAATACAACTTTCAAAGTCTAACTATTACTGGGAAGGTAGTGAGAAGAAGTAGAACTTTGGAATAGTTCTGCAAGGAATATAAAACAATCAAAAATTGCGTGGAGAGTGCTAAAAAAGTACTAAATATAGAATTACATAGAAATATGGTCCAACACTTCTATTTCTAGATTTGTACCTAACGGAAGAGAAAGCAGAGACTAGAACAAATATGTGGAAAATCCATTCACAACTATTAATAATAATCCAAAGATAGAAATATGCAAAACAATGCATTGAAAAGGAAGAACATTTTACTATATTTTACAGATGAATCTTGATTACAGTAAACTAAAAATACAGCAGTCATAAAGGAAGAGCTAGGGTATGTTTTCCCTTCCAGAGCTTCCAAGGATCAACAAATCCTTAAAGCCAAAAAGCACGATGGTTCCAGAGAATGGAGTAGAGAGGAACAGGAGCTGAATGTTTAATGATTATACATGGAAGATGAAAATTGCTCTACATGGGTAGAATGAAGAAAGAACTGTACCCTAAACAATGGTTATGTAGCCACACACATGGGACACACCTATACTCCCTGATCTTGGGAAACTCAAGAAGGATTTGTAGCCAACCTGGATGCATGGAAAGATCTATCATAAAAACTAATGTGGAGGGGCTGGGAGTTTGGCATAGTTGTAGAGTGCTTGTATGAAGACGAAGGTTCAATTCCGCAGTACCACATACACAGAAAAAACCAGAAGTAGTGCTGTGGCTCAAGTAGAAGATCACTAGGCTTGAGGAAAGCTGAAGGACAGTGCTCAGACCGAGTTCCAGCCAAAGGGCTTGTTTAAAAAAAACCAGAAAGCTGAGCATGATGGGGTGGTGGCTCACTTCTATAATCCTAGCTACTCAGGAGGCTGAGATCTGAGGATCAAGGTTTAAAGCCATCCTGGCACAAAAAGACCTGAGACACTTATCTCCAATTTACTTTTAGAAAATGGGAAGTGGGGCTTGACTCCAGAGTAAGGTGGTAGCCTGGAGCTGAAGAGCTCAGGGATAGTACCCAGGCTGAGTTCAAGATCTATGAACCACAAAAAAAAATAATATGGAAAAATTTGGATTCTGTGAATTTTATCAAGCATATAAATGTCTTATTTGCTGTTGAAATAACAAATTGTTTCTAAACATTTTAAAAGTTTTTACCTAGAAATGTACACTACAAATGGAAATAATAACAAACACAAAATATGCAAAAGATACAAATTATCACAATATGGGTATCCTGCTTCTGTATCTTTTCACTGACTCCTGTTCAAATGAGTAACATACTCTGAATAATTTCTCCCAGTCGATATATGCCACACATGTTGACTTGTACTGAACTTCTTGGGAAATCAAAAGCAAATACTAAGCAAATGTGTGTTAGATTTTTGCCAACAGTGATATTTCAAATATAAATCCCTACTCATTGCATTATTTAATATCAATGCCGGAATCTAACTTACACTGTCAGAATCTTCAATCTTTTGAGAACCTTCAAAAGGGTGTGTAAATATTTAGGATCGTTATGTCTTCCTGGAGGAAAGATGGCTTTAGTAGTATGTAGTAACCTTCTTTGTCTTTTCTTACTAATTTTAGTTTGAAGTCTATTGTATCTGATATGAGGATGGCAACTCCAGCCTGTTTATGGGGGCAGTTAGCTTGATAGAATTTATTCCAACCTCTCACTTTCAAAAGATGATGGTTTTTGGGTAAGATGTGTCTCTTGAAGACAGCAGAACGATGGCTCTTGCTTTTTGATCCAACTAGACAGCCTATGCCATTTAATTGGAGAGTTAAATCCATTGATATTGAGAGTTATCCTAGTAGATTGACGTCAAAAATATGTGCAAGATGCCCTGTGTGTTTGACCTAGTGGTAGAGTACTTGGCTACCAAGCAAAAAGACTCAGATTTGATTCCTCATTACCACATACATAGAAAACGCTGCAAGTGGTGCTGTGGCTCGGTGGGACAGCTAAAGCTTAAAGAAAGTCCAAGAACAATGTTCACACTCTGAGGTCAAGTCCCAAGACTAGCAAAAAAAAAATTCGACAAGGGGCAAAATGCAGGCAGAGAAGGCACTGTGAAGCAAATGTTTTGTAAAGGATGAGGGCAATGTTGACCCTTAAGTTTGGATCTTACCTAAGAAAGGGTCCTTGTGTCTGAGACCAGACTGGTAGTTGGGCCTAGTGGAAGACATTGGGATTGGACAAATAAGGTGTGCTGTTTACTACATGCACATGTATATTGTGAGATTGGAGGAGAGATTCAGCCTCCAGTATGTCTTTGGTGAGGTCTTTTGTGAGCAAGGATCTTTGGTCATTGGGCCCTAAAAGGTGACCCTGCCTCCTTCACAATGGAACAGAATATGGAACCCTGGTAACCAAGCCACTGTAACTAACAACCAGCTCAAGCCAGCTCACTTGGCCTGTGGCTCAGGAGGAAGCAAGATGTTGCTGTGCTGTTGCCAAAGTTCAGGAAACTCGAGACTCAGGCATGGAAGTTGTGGATGTCTTACTCGAAGATGTACATGCTAGATCATTGCCAAGCCACAAATCCAGTATAACAGAACTTTCTCTAAGAAGAAGGCCAGGAAAATCCAGGGCAACCAGATGAGGTAAATTTCTAAGAAGAAATGTATTTAACCCCATCATCCTCTCCAAACACTACAACTTTCTATTTTTTTTTATTTTTTATTGTAATTAGTAAAAGGGTTAGATGATATTTGCCAGATAGAAGGTGCATTAATTCACATACATTGATACCTTTTCACATGTCTTGGTACCCATTTCCCTCCAACTCCACACCCCCACCCGTCTTGGTTTTCCCCCCTTCCCTATCAAATTTCAGATATCCAAGTACAACTAAATTCAATATATAAGATAAGGTGAGATACTATACCAATATGGGATAACCAAGGGACAGCAAACGAGATGAGAGACAACATAGTACATTAAGGACAACAATCATTCATTATATGGCTTTTGTTTCAATATCCTGGAGTTCCTGTCAATTAGCTACACATTATATGGCCTTATATATGGCCTTTTGCTCTATTGCCAATCTCTGCTAGTAGAGCCCAAGGTTTCTACTGATTATGACGAATGAGGGAAACCACTGAGCCTAATTTCCTTTGAGTCTGGCTTACTTCACTTAATATGATTTGTTCTAAGTCTTTCCATTTCCTAACAAATGGGGCGATGTCATTCTTTCTGACAGCAGCATAGAATTCCATTGTGTACAAATACCACAACTTGTTGATCCACTCATCAACTGAGGGACATCTGGGTTGGTTCCATATCTTTGCCATGTTGAATAGTGCTGCAATGAACATTGTTGTGCTAGTGGGTTTAGTATGCCCTTGTTTCTGGATTGTTGGGTAAATGCCAAGTAGTAGAATTGCTGGGTCATAGGGGAGTTCTATGTGTAGCCTTTTGAGGCACTGCCACACTGCTTTCCATAGTGGTTGAACGAGTTTGCACTCCCACCAACAGTGTAGTAGTGATCCCTCCTGGCCACATCCCCTCCACCATCTGTTGTCATTCGTTTCCCTGATCCTGGCCATTCTTACTGGAGTGAGGTGGAATCTTAGAGTTGTTTTGATTTGCATTTCTTTTATGATCAGAGATGTGGAGCATTTCTTCATGTGTCTATAGGCCATTTTTGTTTCTTCTTCAGAGAAGACTCTCTTTAAGTCTTTGGCCCATTTTTAATGAGATGGGTGTTACTTTGGAGGTTAGTTTTTGAGTGATTCAATTTTTTGAGTTGTTGATATATTTTAGATATTAGGCCTTTGTCCCTTGTTTGGTTGGTGAAGATCTTCTCCCACTCTGTAGGCTTCCTGATTAGTTTACTAGCTATATCCGTTGCCATACAAAAGCTCTGCAGTTTAATGCAGTCCCACTTATCCAGCCTTTCTCTGATTTGTTGTGATTCTTGGTCCTTATTAAGAAAGTTTCGACCTGTGCCAAGGAGGCCTAGTGTATCTCCTATTCCTTCCTGTAAACTTTTCAGTGTGTCAGCTTTTACCTCCAGGTCTTTGATGCATTTGGAGTTGATTCTAGTGTAAGGTGACAAAGAAGGACCCAACCTTAGTTTTCTGCAGGTTCTTAACCAGTTCTGCCAGCACAAGTTCTTGAAGAGGCTATCTTTCTTCCATTCTATTTTTTTGGCTCCCTTGTCAAAGATTAGGTGGCCATAGGTCTGTGGTTTAATATCTGGGTCCGCGGTTCTATTCCATTGGACTTCAGGCCTGTTCTTGTGCAATACCAAGCTGTTTTGAGAATTATAGCTCTGTAATAGAGTCTAAAGTTTGGAATTGAAATTCCTCCAGCGCTGTTTTTTCTGCTAAGAAGTGTTTTTGCTATACGGGGTCTTTCATTATTCCATATGAAATTTTGAATTGCCTCTTCTATTTCTTTAAAGAATGACATTGGGATGTTGATTGGTATTACATTGAATTTGTAGATAGCCCTTGGCAAGATTGTCATTTTCACAATGTTGATTCTTCCAATCCAGGAGCATGGAGGTTTTTCCATTTCCTTACTTCTGCTTTAATTTCCTTCTTAGGGTTTGAAAGTTTTCATCTAAACGGTCCTTTACATTCTTAGTTAAGCTAATTGCTAGGTACTTTATTTTTTTAAGGCTATTGTGAAAAGATTTTCTTTCCTGATTATTGCCTCGTGCCTCTCAGTGTTGGCGTAAAGTAAGGCAGTTGATTTGTGAGGGTTGATTTTATGGCCTGCTAAACTTCCAAAGCTTTGAATCAGCTCAAGGAGCTTGGGAGTAGAGTCTATAGGATTCTTTAAATACAGAATCATGTCATCTGCAAAGAGGGATAGTTTTATTTCCTCTTTCCCTACTTGGATTCCCTTTATGCTTGCTTCTTGCCTTATTGCACTGCCTAGGAATTCTAGTACTATGTTAAAAAGGAGTGGAGATAGTGGGCATCCTTTTCTCGTTCCTGATTTTAGAGGGAATGGCTTTAGATTTTCACCATTAAGTATAATACTAGCAGTGGGTTTCTCATACACAGCCTTTATTACATTGATAAATGTTCCATGAATTCCTAGTTTCTCCACATCTTTTACCATAAACGGGTTTTTGATCTTGTCAAATGCCTTTTCCGCATCTATTGAGACAATCATGTGATTTTTGTCCTTGCTCCTGTTGATGTGTTGAATTATATTAATTGATTTGTGTGTGTTGAACCAGCTTTGCCTCCCTGTGATGAATCAAGTTTGATCATAGTGTATAATTTTTTTGATGAGTTGTTGTAGACGGTTGGCCAGTATTTTGTTGAGAAGTTTTGAATCGGTGTTCATCAAAGAAATGGGTCTATAGATCTCTTTCTTTGATGAATCTCTGTCTGGTTTGGGGATGAGGGAGATACTGGCTTCAAATAATGTGTTTGGTAAAGAACCTTCATTTTCAATTTCGTTGAAGAGCTTGAGGAGTATTGGTGTGAGCTCTGCTTTGAAGACCTTATAGAATTCAGCTGTGAATCCATCTGGCCCTGGGCTCTTTTTAAGTGGAAGTTGTCTAATTTCCGTTTCTATTTCAGAGCTTGAAATAGGCCTGTTGAGTTGGGTTAGCTCTTCTTGGTTCAGTGTGGGTATGTCAATATTTTCTAGGAATTCATCCATTTCTTCTAGATTCTCAAATTTGTTGGCGTAAAGGTTTGAGAAGTATTCCCTCATTATATTCTGGATCTTGGTAATTTCTGCCGTGATATTACCATTTTCATCTGCGATTTTGTTTATTTCGATATGCTCTCTTTTTTTGGTAAGATTTGCTAAGGGCTTGTCAATTTTGTTAATTCTTTCAAAGAACCAACTCCTTGTTTTGTTGATTCTTTCTATAGTTTTTTTATTCCAAATCATTTAATTCTGCTTTGATTTTAATAATTTGCTTTCTCCTAATGGGTTTAGGGTTGGTTTGTTGCTCTTTTTCCAGGAGGTTAAGGTGAGATATTAACTAGTTGGTTTGCCATTTTTCCAACTTGCTGTTGTAGGCACTCAGCGCTATAAATTTTCCTCTGAGTACTGCCTTTTTTGTATCCCTAAGGAGTTGATATTTGTGTGCTCCTTATTGTTAAATTTCATAATCAGTTGGAAATCTCTTCTGATCTCTTCGAATACCCATTGTTTTGGATTCAACTATGTGTTGTTCCGTCTCCATGAGTTATAGGGTATTCGTTGGTGGAGATGTGTGTTCAGCTCCAATTTGATGTCTTTATCGTCTGAGAGTGTGCGTGGAATAATTTCAGTGTTTCTGAATCTGTCCAGGTTTTTTTTATGGCCTAAGATGTGGTCTATTTTGGAAAATGTTCCATGTGCTGCTGAGAAAAACGTATATTGTGTTGTTTCTGGGTGGAATATTCTGCAGATGTCTGTTAGATGTAGTTGGTCTATATAATTGTTCAGTTCTAAGATTTCTCTGTTGAGTTTTTGCCTTGTTGATCTGTCCATAGGTGAGAGTGGTGTGTAAAACTCACCAACAATCACTGTATTTCGATCTATGTATGGTTTCAGTGTAAGTAAAGTTTGCTTGATGAAGTTTGGAGCTCCGGGAATGGGTGTGTAAATATTTAGGATCGTTATGTCTTCCTGTAGGAAAGATACCTTTAGTAGTATGTTGTACCCTTCTTTGTCTTTTCTTACTAATTTTAGTTTGAAGTCTATTGTACTGATATGAGGATGGCAACTCCAGCCTGTTTATGGGGGCAGTTAGCTTGATAGAGTTCATTCCAACCTCTCACTTTCAAAAGATGATTTTTTTGGGGGGTAAGATGTGTCTCAAGACAGCAGAACGATGGCTCTTGCTTTTTGATCCAACTAGACAGCCTATGCCGTTTAATTGGAGAGTTAAGTCCATTGATATTGAGAGTTAGGATTGAGACATATTTATTAGTTCCTACCATTTTTAAAAGCTTTTAGTAGGGCCTGTGTCTTGACAGTTCTTGTGGTCCTTAGATGGTATGCTGTTTAGGTGCCATTTCTTTACATATAATGCGTTTATTTTGGTTTTGTATGTATAGAGCATCGTTGGGAATTCTCTGTAGTGTTTGTTTTGTTTCGACATATTGTTGCAGCTTTTCCCTGGAATGGAATGTTTTATTGTTCCCTCAGTTTGAATGAGAGCTTAGCTGGCTACAGTATTCTTGGTTGGTAGTCATTTGATTTAAGGGCATGACATATATGCTTCCAGTCACTTCGTGCTTGCATGGTCTCTGCTGAGAAATCTGGAGTTATTCTGATTGGTTTGCCTTTATAGGTTACTGATCCCTTTTCCCTGGCTGCCTTTAGGGTCTTTCCTTTCGTTTCTATTGATCCATTTCGGATCACAATGTGGCGGTGGGATGTTCTTTTCTGGTCAGGTCTGTTTGGGGTTCTAAAAGCTTCTCGTATGTGGATGGGCCTGCCCTTCTGGATATTTGGGAAATTCTCTGAGATGATTCCCTGAAGTATGTTTCCAATACCATTGACCTCTTTCTCCACACCCTCCTCAATACCAACTAGCCTTAAATTAGGCTTCCTAATTGTATCTTGGACCTCCTGAAGCGCTCTCTCATATTTCCTAGATTTGGATTGACTCATTTTCTGTTCTTTATAATACCTAAATTATCTTCAGCCCCGGAAATTCTCTCCTCTGCATTGTCTAACCTGCTATCAAAGCTATCTACTTTATTTTTCATCTCCCTTGCTTCTAATTGCTCACTTTTGATGCCTTGCATCTCTTGTTTTAGAACATGTATGGATTTCTTTATCTCCTTGATTTCCTTTTGAGTGGTTAGCTCAGTAGCTTTATTTTCTTTGGACATTTGCTGGAGTTTGGTCACGTTTTTATTTGTGGATTCTGTGAATTCATCCATCCTTCTTTGAAAAACCTTTATTATGGCCTCCTTTATGGCTTCTTCTTTTTCACTTATCACCTTGTTTATGCTTTCCTCTTGTTCAGCTATGGCTTCCTCCATTATCTCTTTCTTTATATTTTCACATTTTTCATTAATGATGTTTATCAACTGCATTTGTGTAGCACTTGGAAGACTCTCCTCTAGGTTTGCCTGTGACTGTTCCATTGTCTGTTTACATTGGTTGGGGGATGTTGATTCTTGATTTGACATTTTTCTTGAGTTTCTTGTTCTGCCCATTTGAAAATGGGAGCAAGATTACTACTAAATACGATTATAGTTTTTCAGATATAACCAGCCTAGACCTCTGTAGCTGGCAGACACTAGATGTTCACAAGTTTTGATTGGTATTGTCACTCTTTCTTTTTGTGCACTTACAGACCAGTCTAATACAACCACTGATAAGCGATTTATACCCCAAACAATAAGCCTCTCAATCCAATCTCTATTGTCTTTAAGTCCCTCTGAGCCTAGAGAATAATTAACCACCTACATATACAATATTGCTCAACAGCCATCAAGTGTAGATCCGTGCAGTATAAGGGTTGAAAGACGAGCAGAGGTCCAGAGATAGAAAAAAAGAATGAGAGAGGTCAGGGGAGGTACAAGAGGATTAACGTAGGAGTGTAAGAATATTGTAGTAATGAAGAAAAGGTATAGCATAAGGATAACTGACCTAAGTTGGTAAGTAGGTAGCATATTTGAGTACAAAGTTTGGAAAGTATTAGAATAAAACTTATGTGTTTCTGCACGACTAGCTCTTAGCCCAACCAGAGGCCTCACAGTGGACCATGGGATGGATCTGTTTTTCTTGTCCAGTTGAGGGAAAGGGGTATTTCACAAGATGCAGAAGCGAAGATTTAAGAATCAAATGCTGTGAGTGAATTAGCTCGTAAAAAGCATTTTTATTTTCTTTTATATTTCTGCCAGTCTTGGGGCTTGAATTCAGGGCCTGAGGACTGTCCTCGAGTTTTCTCAAGTCTAGCCCTCTGCCACTTGAGCCACACTGCCACATCTAGATTTTCTATCTATGTGATACTGAGCAATCAAACCCAGATCTTCATGGATGCTAGGCAAGCACTCTACCACTATGCCAAACTCTCAACACTGACGTAGTAATTATAAAGTCATCATCGTCATATCAAAATATCCTTTCTCCTACAAAGAATGAACACTTACCTATGTGTGTAATGCTTTTTTTAAAATTTCACTAATTCTTCTGTGTTTTTCACTCTTGCATTTTTTACACATGACAGCAAAGCTAATCATCAGGAAAAAATTGATTAGGATACAGAAACCTAATAATATCCTTGTAGATTGACGTCAAAAATATGTGCAAGCTGCCCTGTGTGTTTGACCTAGTGGTAGAGTCCTTGGCTACTACGCAAAAAGACTCAGGTTTGATCCCTCATTACCACATACATAGAAAACGCTGCAAGTGGTGCAGTGGCTCGGTGGGACAGCTAAAGCCTAAAGAAAGCCCAAGAACAATGTTCACACTCTGAGGTCAATCCCAAGACTAGCAAAAACAAAAAAAATTCGACGCGGGGCAAAATGCAGGCAGAGAAGCCACTGTGAAGTACATGTTTTTTAAAGGATGAGGGCAATATTGACCCTTAAGTTTGGATCTTACCTAAGAAAGGCTCCTTGAGCCTGAGACCGGATTGGTAGTTGGGCCTAGTGGAAGACATTGGGGTTGGACAAATAAGGTGTGCTGTTTACTACATCCACAGGTATATTGTGAGATTGGAGGAGAGATTCAGCCTCCAGTATGTCTTTGGTGAGGTCTTCTGTGAGCAAGGATCTTTGGTCATTGGGCCCTGAAAGGTGACCCTGCCTCCCTCACAATGGAACAGAATATGGAACCCTGGTAACCAAGCCACTGTAACTAACAACCAACTCAAGCCAGCTCACTTGGCCTGTGGCTCAGGAAGAAGAAAGATGTTGCTGTGCTGTTGCCAAAGTTCAGGAAACTCGAGTCTAGGTCATGGAAGTTGTGGCTGTCTTACTCGAAGATGTACATGCTAGATCATTGCCAAGCCACAAATCCAGTATAACAGGCCTTTCTCTAAGAAGAAGGCCAGGAAAACCCAGGGCAACCAGATGAGGTATATTTCTAAGAAGAAATGTATTTGACCCCATCATCCTCCCAACACACTACAACTTTCTTTTTTTTCATTTTTTTATTGTAATTAGTAAAAGGGTTACATGATATTTGCCAGATAGAAGGTGCATTAATTCACATACATTGATACCCTTTCACATGTCTTGGTACCCATTTCCTCCAACCCCACACTCCCCACCCGTCTTGGTTTTCCCCCCTTCCCTATCAAATTTCAAATATCCAAATACAAATAAATTCAATATATCAGATAACAAAGTGAGATACTATACCAATATGGGATAACCAAGGGACAGCAAAGGAGATGAGAGACAACATAGTACGTTAAGGACAACAATCATTCATTATGTGGCTTTTGTTTCAATACCATTGAGGTCCTTTCAATTAGCTTCACATTATATGGCCTTATATACGGCCTTTTCTCTATTGCAAATCTCTGCTAGTAGAGATCAAGGTTTCTACTGAGTATGACGAATAAGGTAAACCACTGAGCCTAAGTTCCTTTGAGTCTGGCTTACTTCACTTAATATGATTTGTTCTAAGTCTTTCCATTTCCTAACAAATGGGGCGATGTCATTCTTTCTGACAGCAGCATAGAATTCCATTGTGTACAAATACCACAACTTGTTGATCCACTCATCAACTGAGGGACATCTGGGTTGGTTCCATATCTTTGCTATGGAGAATAGTGCTGCAATGAACATTGTTTTGCTAGTGAGTTTAGTATGCCCTTGTTTCTGGATTGTTGGGTAAATGCCAAGTAGTGGAATTGCTGGGTCATAGGGGAGTTCTATGTTTAGCCTTTTGAGGCACTGCCACACTGCTTTCCATAGTGGTTGAACGAGTTTGCACTCCCACCAAAAGTGTAGTAGTGATCCCTCCTGGCCACGTCCCCTCCAGCATCTGTTGTCATTCGTTTTCCTGATCCTGGCCATTCTAACTGGAGTGATGTGGAATCTTAGAGTTCTTTTGATTTGCATTTCTTTTATGACTAGAGATGTGGAGCATTTATTCATGTGTCTATAGGCCATTTTTGTTTCTTCTTCAGAGAAGACTCTCTTTAAGTCTTTGGCCCATTTTTCACTGGGATGGGTGATACTTTGGAGGTTAGTTTTGGAGTGATTCAATTTTTTGAGTTGTTGATATATTTTAGAGATGAGGCCTTGGTTCGTTGTTTGGTTGGTGAAGATCTTCTCCCACTCTGTAGGCTTCCTGATTAGTTTACTAGCTATATCCGTTGCCATACAAAAGCTCTGCAGTTTCATGCAGTCCCACTTATCCAGCCTTTCTCTGATTTGTTGTGATTCTTGGTCCTTATTAAGAAAGTTTCGACCTGTGCCAAGGAGGACTAGTGTATCTCCTATTCCTTCCTGTAAACTTTTCAGTGTGTCAGCTTTTACCTCCAGGTCTTTGATCCATTTGGAGTTAATTCGAGTGCAAGGTGACAAAGAAGGATCCAACTTTAGTTTTCTGCAGGTGCTTAACCAGTTCTGCCAGCACAACTTGTTGAAGAGGCTATTTTTCTTCCATTCTATTTTCTTGGCTCCCTTGTCAAAGATTAGGTGGCCATAGGTCTGTGGTTTAATATCTGGGTCCGCAGTTCTATTCCATTAGACTTCAGGCCTGTTCTTGTGCCAGAACCAAGCTGTTTTGAGAATTATAGCTCTGTAATAGTGTCTAAAGTTTGGAATTGAAATTCCTCCATATGAAATTTTGAATTGGATCTTCTATTTTTTAAAGAATGACATTGGGATGTTGATGGGTATTGCATTGAATTTGTAGATAGCCCTTGGCAAGATTGTCATTTTCACAATGTTGATTCTTCCAATCCAGGAGCATGGGAGGTTTTTCCGTAGTTCTGCTTTAATTTCCTTTTTTAGGTTTTTAAAGTTTTCATCTAAACAGTCATTTACATTCTTACTTAAACTAATAGCTAGGTACTTTATTTTCTTTGAGGCTATTGTGAAAGGAGTGTCTTTCCTGATTATTGCCTCGTTCCTCTCAGTGTTGGCGTAAAGTAAGGCAGTTGATTTGTGAGGGTTGATTTTATGGCCTGCTACACTTCCAAAGCTTTGAATCAGCTCAAGGAGCTTGGGAGTAGAGTCTATAGGGTTCTTTAAATACAGAATCATGTCATCTGCAAAGAGGGATAGTTTTATTTCCTCTTTCCCTACTTGGATCCACTTTATGCTTGCTTCTTGCCTTATTGCACTGCCTAGGAATTCTAGTACTATGTTAAAAAGGAGTGGAGAGAGTGGGCATCCTGAATGCTAACCCTTAGCACTTTTATGCAAAGCTTAGGCCTGTGGTTTTTTAAGGACAATTCAACGCTCTGTTTTTTGCTGGTTAATTAGAGGTAAATGTCTTATGGAATTTATTGCATGGCTGATTTTGAACTGGAATCCTCAGGTCTCAGCTTATCCTGAGTAGCTAGGATTACAGTACTTTTACAAACTGTATGCTCATACACATCGCTTCTGATCCAAACACTCATTGTTCAATTTAACTAACAAGATATGAGGAAAGATGATTGACTGTAATTTACTAGATGGGCTTCTAGTGAGTATATATTTCCACTTCCACTCTGAATCCAGGGAAATGTTGCTGGTACATGTTTCAACTATCTCCCAAAGAGGAAATAATGTGTGAGTACGTTTGCTAGTATTTCAGATAGGCGATGTACTTTGGTGTTTCGAACCTGTTGGGCAGAGTGTATCAGCTGGGCTGAGATAACAGAGATGATGTTTCAGACAGGAATATTTTCATCCCAGACAGACTTAATCCAGATCCTTGGATTTCAGGCCTTGAGTAGATAGAATTACAAGTGTGAGCTGCCACCACCACCTGGTTCATTTTGGAAACCTTAATTGCTTCTCATTTGTTCCTTTCCTTTTTTGGGAGATTGATCTAAGCTGGCTGATTGTGCATCACAATGAAGTGATTGGCCTCAGGAATTGCAAATATTTGTTTCATCAGCACGGAATGAATGAAGTTGATCTAAACCCCATAGTATTTTCCTTCTGATAAATAGGGAACTTACTTATATCATTTTTCCTTGCCTTTGCTTTCCCAAAGCAAGCAACATGTTTCTTAAAAACTATACTTCATGAGAATATTATAATTAGAAGCTATCTTCTGCACACTTCAGAATAGTCCTTGCATTTATAAACTTATATTTCAATATTAGGTAGAAGAATGGTGACTGTTAGTTTCATAACTATTTCATATGTTTTACTCTTTAAGGCTCATTAAGTCAAGAAGGGATTAAATACATTTATATAATAGTAGAACATAGCTGCTGCTGATTTGATGTGTGTGCAGATGATACACAGATTTATTAGGATTACTCAAATGTTTTCTTCAAATTTTCAGTAGTAGACTGCTATGCTAACTGGAAGGTGATAGTAATGATGCTGAAATTCTATGAATCAGCTATGAAGCAGAATTTCAGGTGAGAGTATTTGCTAGGGACTTAATTTCTAAGACGCATATCAAGAATATTGAACTATAACACCAAATGATGGAGGACTCAGCGTCACATTTTGTTGTTTTATGCAAGTCCTGGGACTTGAACCCAGGGCCTGGGAACTGTCCTTAAAAGTTTTTTTTTGCTTCAGGCTAGTGTTCTACCACTTTATCCACAGCTCCACTTCCAGAATTTTGGTAATGAACTGTAAATCAGAATATCATGCAATTTGTTTGGGCTGGATTCAAACCTGATTCTTTGTAGATAGGATTCCAAGTGTGAGCGCACAGAGCCTGGCTAGTATCATTCATCATTCAAGTCATGGGACTGCAATTCTGCACGTGGGTCTTGTCACTGAGCTTTTCAGCTCAAGACCACTGCCCTATCCCTTGAGCCATAGGGCCACTTCTGGGTTTCTGGTGGTTAATTGGAGATAAGAGTCACATGGACTTTAGTGCCCAGGCTGACTTTGAATTGCTATCCTTGGATCCCAGCCTCTTGAGTAGCTACATTTAGAAGTGTGAGCCACCATACCCGCCTAAATTATTTTTTAAGTTAATTTTTTTTAAGTCAATATATAGTTGGCATACGGTTACATAAGCAATGAACATATTTATTAAGAAAATTATTATCCCCTCCCTCATTTTTCTCTGTTTTCCTACCCTCAGCCCCCTCTCCACCCAGTTTGTTCAGTTCATTTCCGTTTAGTGTCTTCCAAGTATCACTGTTCAATTGGTTCACCCTTTTTCCTTTGTTTTTTTTTTTTACCATTTTATTATACCCTCTCCATTCCCCAAATCACATAAACCTATGTACAAGACACAGGGTACCCGAATTCAACACAGTGACTACAGAGAATAAAACTAAAGGGAAAAAGAAGAAAAGAGGTAAAAAGCAAAGAAAATGAAAGAACATCATACAGTACCTTAGAAGCAACAACACTGAAAAAACAAAACATAAAACCTTGGGCTGAAAATGAAGCTTGCCTAGCATGTATGAAACCCTGGATTCCATTCCTCAGCACCACATAAAAAAAACTGGAAGTGCCCTGTGACTCAGCTGGTCGATTTCTAACGTTCAGCACAGAGTGTCTCCAAGTGACAAAAATCTGTCACATTTAAGTCAGGCTTCAAAACTTTGCTAGGAACCAGTTACGTGATTTGGAAGAAAGTCCAATTTTCAAAAAATCACTAGCCAGGCGCTGGAGGGTCATAATTGTCATTCTACTAGCCAGGGAGAAGGTGATTCAAAGCCTTTCCAAGCAAAAAAACGAAAACAAAAAAAACCTGTAAGATTCTACTCTCCACTTATCCACCCAAAAACTAAGTGGAGTTGTGGCTAAAACTGGTACAGCATTAGCCTTGAGGAAAAAGAACTAAGAGACCTTGCCCAGGTCCAAAGTTCAAGCTCCCCAACAAGAAAGAAAAAAAAAGGAGTCCAGATACCTTAGTGTCAAAAGTATATCTGGATATCTTAGTAGATTTTTCTGATCTTTCCTCATTCATCTCATGGAACAACATAATCTTGATCCTGAACTTACTAAGAGCCTGCATTGTGCTTAATAATTTCATTCCATATATTCCAGTAGAATCTGGACAGCTAACAGCCACTTACCAATGCTTTATTCTACGTTTAGGCCAGTATGTCTTCATACCATCTACACAGTCAGCTATATCATCTTTCCAGAAGTATCATTGAGTGTAGAACACTCAGAACTAAAATAATTGCATAAAGATGTAATAAAACCCCTTGATTCATTAAGAAAATTTCTGTACCACTTAGAGCAAGTACATTAGTGGTATTTACCTCTAGCCTATTTTTTAAAAGTATTTATTAACATTGAATTTTACATCATATTTCAAATGTCATGTTTAACCAACAAGTATTCAAGAAGGGAATCGCTATACAATCACTGGCACATAGATTTTAGAATATAGTAAAAATTAAGGTGAGTCTTTGTATGTCATAGATACAGATTAATCTATAATAAAACACATGTCTATAGAGTGTATAGTCTATCCTAGATTTTTATGTCTATGTAGTTATGTTTATATCTCCAAAATTATGTCCAGAACTTTGGGTATCAACTATTCAATCATCGCTCTACTACTGTTTGAAACTAATATCCATATATTAAGGATACCATGTACCTTTTGTTCCTTGGTCTTGACTTATCTCACTCAACAGGATTCACTCTAATTTCATCCACTACCCCAAAAATGCCATTATTATTTTTTCTGTGCAGATCTTCTTTTTATGCATTTATTTTTACTGTAATTTATAGAAGGGTTACATTATACTCACCAGATAGAAGGTGCATTACTTCTCAAACTTTGATACCCCATGTAATGATATGGTCCCCATTTCCCTTCCCCTACCCCCACTCATGTTCATTTCCCCCTTCCCTATCCAATTTCAAATAACCAATTAGGCACATATGAAATATGTCAGAAAACAAGGTGAAATATTGTAACAATATGATATAACCAAGGGACAGCAAAAGAGATAAGAGATCACATATTTCATTAAGGACACCAATCACTCATTATATGAGTTTTGTTTCTTTATCTTGGAGGTCCTTACATGTAGTGTCATACTATTTGTCACGATGTCTCTAGATTTTGTTCTATTGTAAATCTCTGGTAGCAGAGCCCAAGGTTTCTACTGAATTTGACAAATGAGGGAGACTCTTGGGCCTATGTTCCTTTGAGTTTGGCTTACTTCACTTAATATGATTTTTTTTCCTTTTCATCCACTTCCCCGAGAATGCCATTATTTTATCTTCTCGGTTGGCTATGTATCATTCCATTGTGTGTGTGTGTGTGTGTGTGTGTGTGTGTGTGTGTGTGTGTGTGTATCACATTTTTTGTAGTAGGGCATCTGGTTGTTTCCATCATCCAGCCTCATTTTCTACAGATATTATTATACTCTCTTTTTTATTTTCAGGGTAATGTATAGAGGGGTTACGATTACATTTACAGGTAGTGGACTGCATTACTTCTCACACATTTATTCCACTCCACATGTTTTTGTCCCCAGTTCCCTCTCCCCTCCCCTTCCCAATCATCTTGTTTCCCCCTTCCCTTTCCTATTTGACATAAACAAATAAACATATATACATTATGCCAGGGAAAAATTCAGATACAGTAACAATCTGACATTAACCAAAGGGCAAAATAAGAGATGAGAAATAACATAGTAGATCAAGGACAAAAATCACACAAGATTACGAGCAACGATGACACAAGATATAGCTCTTGTTCCCATATCCTAGAGATCCTTTCATTTAGTCTCATCCTATATGACCTTATATACCTAGGTTTTTGAGTTATTGTAATCTTCTGCTAGGAGAGTCCTAGATGTGAACTAATTATTACAAATGAGGGAAACCATTGAGCTTATGTTTCTTTGGGTCTGGCTTGCTTCACTTAATATGATTTTTTCCAAGTCTTTCCATTTCCTTACAAATGGGGCGATGTCATTCCTTCTGATGGCAGCATAGAATTCCATTGTGTATATGTACCACATCTTCTTGATTCAGTCATCTACTGAGTGGCATCTGGGTTGGTTTCATAGCTTTGCTATGGTAAATAGTGCTGCAATGAGCATCATTGTGGTAGTGGCTTTAGTATGTCCTTTTTTCTGGACAATTGGGTAGATGCCAAGTAGTGGATTTGCTGGATCATAGGGGAGCTCTATGTTCAGTCTTTTGAGGAACCACCACACTGCTTTCCCTAGTGGTTGAACGAGTTTACACTCACACCAACAGTGTAGGTGTGATCCCCCCTGGTCACTTCCCACCAGTATCTCTTATTAGATTTTTTGATAATGGCCATTCTGACTGGAGTCAGGTGGAATCTCAAAGTTGTTTTGATTTTCATTTCCCTTATTGCTAGAAATGGAGCATTTCTTCATGTGGCTAAAGCCCATTTTAATTTTTTCTTCAGAGAATACTCTTTTAAGTCTTTAGCCCACCTTTTAATAGGATGGTTGTTTCTTTGAAGATTTGTTTGGGAGAGATTCATTTTTTTCAGCTATAGATATATTTTAGATAACTACATATATTTTTGTAGAAAAAATAATGGAAGCCAATATGCTGGCTCACAACTTAATTTCAGCTACTTAGGAGGCTCAGGGCTTAGGATCACAGGTCAAAGCCAACCAGGGCCCTACAGTGTGTGAGATCAAACTCTGTGAACATACAATGACTGTAAGCGGAATCTCACTGCCTGGGAATGTAGCCTAATGGTAGAGTGCTCACCTAGAATGCATGAAGATCTAGGTTCTATTCACCGGTACCGCATACTCAGAAAAAAGCTAGAAGTGTCGCTGTGTCTCAAGAGGCAGAGCACTCACCTTGGGCAAGCGAGTCCAATGAAAATGTCTAGGCCCTGAGTCCAAGCCGTAGGACTGGCAAAAAGAAAAAAAAAAGGGCAATCTTACTTAAGTAACAAGGAACATACCCCATATTTATACAGACTGAAAAATTCATTAAGAAATTAGAAAATATGTATAAAGTGCATAATTTCTTTTGTGTGTTGGCACTGGGTCTTCAACTGAGTGCTTCAGCTCTATCCCTGACCTTTTCTGCTCAAGGCTAGCACTCTACCAATGCAGCCCCAAATCAACTATCTTCAATTGAGATATAAGCGAGGAATATTTCAGGGTGCTTCATGAAAAACATTTTTATAAATTGAAACTTTCAACACAGTCTTATTTTAGTATGAATGTTGAGATGGGAAGAGACAGAAAAAGTGAAATGTTTCCTGATCCCCATAGAGAAGAGACTCAGCAGAACCACTGTGGTCTGCAGGCTTCTTTGTGAGTTTTGTTTGCTTGTTTGATTTTTGTCAATTGTGGGGCTTGAACTCTGGGCCTGGGCACTGTCCCTGAGCACTTCAGCTCAAGCCTAGTGCTTTACTCTGTGAGCCACAGTGCCACTTCTGGTTTTTCTGGCAGTTAACTGGGTACTTTGGCTGGCTTTAAACTTTGATTCTCAGATCTTAGCCTCCTGAGTAGCTAAGATTATAGGTGTGAGGTACCATCACCAGGCTGCTGCTCTGTTACTATGCAGGTTCTGGATCAAGAACTTCAAGTTCTTACTTCAATTTTTTCTTCTCTTGCCTGATACTCTGCCATTTGAACGAAGCCCCAGTTCCTGGTCTTTGTTGGTTAATGAGAGATATTATGATTTTCTAATATTCAGAGCAACGATTATAAAACCCAGCATTTTACTTACTTGAATATATTAACAGACAGGACCTAGTGAGATGGAAAACAAAAGTTTTTTTTCAAGTTGCTATCCTGTTCTAATGCATAAGTCTGGCTATTTTGCTTACACACAAATATATATTTTACCAGTTTCTACTCTATTTTTGCTTAGCTTAAAACCACCACTGCCATTTCATAGATTTTGTTGTTGTTGTTTGCGGTGCTTGAACTCTGTGCCTGGGCTGTTCCTCAGATCTTCAGTTCAATGCCAGTGCTCTACTACTTTTGATTTGGCCAGTCCTGGGCTTGAACTCAGGGACTGAGCACTGTCCTTATATGTTCTCAAGGCTAGGGCTCTACCACTTCAGCCTCAGCACCACTTCCAGCATTTTTCTATGTATGTGGTATTGAGGAATTGAACCCAGGTCTTCGTGCATGCTAGGCAAGCACTCTACCACTAGGCCAAACTCCCAGCCCAAAATTATTCATCATTACTATTAGCTATCTTCTTTTTTTATTATTGATTCGTCATGGTGCTTGGACTTTGGGCCTGGACACTGTCCCTGAGCTCTTCAGCTCAAGGATAGCGCTCTTCCTCTACAGCTCCATTTTTGGTTTCTGGTAGTTAATTGGTGATGTAAGTCTCACAAACATATGTGTCCAGGCTGGCTTTGGGCTTTGAACCAAGATCCTCCAATCTCAGCCTCCATAGTAGCTAGAATTACATGCTTCAGCCAGCAGTGCCTGACTGTTTGATGTCTCTGTCTCTTTCTCTCTGTCTCTGTCTGTCTCTGTCTGTCTGCCTGTCTGTCTCTCTCTCTGTCTCTCTCTCTGTCTCTCTGTCTCTGTCTCTCTCTGTCTCTCTCTGTCTCTCTCTGTCTCTCTCTCTCTCTCTCTCTCTCTCTCTCTCTCTCTCTCTCTCTCTCTCTTTCTCTCTCTCTCTCTCTCTCTCTCTTGGTTGTAAGACTTTAATTGTGCATCTGGGCAGTGTCCCTGGGTTCCTCAGCTCAAGGCTACAACCTTAAACACCTTGAGCCACAGTGTCACTTCTGGTTTTCTGGTGCTTAAGTGGAAGTAAGAGTTTCATGGACTTTAGTGTCTGGCCTGGCTTTGAACTGTGATCCTCAGAACCCAACCTTCTGAGATCATTTCCAGCTTTTTTTTGGTGTAAGTGGTACAGAGTAATTGAACACAGGGCTTTGTGCATACTAGGCAAGCAAACTACCACTAGTGTGCACTCCAGCCTTAGATAAGGGCTTTCTTTTTCTTTTTCTTTTTTTCACTCATGGGGCTTGAACTCTGGGTCTGGATGTTTACCTTAAGCTCTTCAGCTCAAGGCAAGAGCTCTACCACTTGAGGCACATTGTCATTTTGAATTTTCTGGATTATTTGGAAATAAGATTCTCACAGATTTTTATGCCTGGGCCGTCTTTGAACCTCGATCCTCCAGGGTAGCTAGGATTACCAGGGTGAGCCACCAGTCACGTGCATTAAATTACTATTTTTTCCATGTCCTATGCCTTCAACTCATGGCCAGAGCACTGTCCTAGGGCTTGCTCAAGGATAGCACTTTACTTCAGCCAGCCAACACCCGGTCCAAATAGGCCACTTTTGAAGCTAGAATTACCGATATCTGCCATAATACTGGCATGTTGTTATCTAAGTATATAATTTTTCTTCTATTTTTGATGGATTTTCCTTAGTGTACATATTTCCTACATATTTTATGGAAATCTTCCTTCCCACTGGGGCCATAAGTTAAGCCTAGTGGAAGAGTTCTTGCCGAGCATGAATGAAGACCCAAGTTCAATTCCTCAGCACAACATAGATAAAAAAAGATAAAAGTGGTGCTGTGGCACATGTGATAGAACTTGCGCCTTAAGAATAAACAAAAACAAAAACAAGGATCGTGCTCAGGTCCTGAGTCAAAGCCCAGTACTGGCAAAAAAAAATTCTGCCCAAAGTAGATATATAAACTTGTACTTTTCAAAAAATTTGTTGTCAAGGTGATATACAAAGAGATTGCTGTTACATATGTAATGAGTACATTTCTTGTAAACACTGTTACCCCCTCCCCCGTTTTCTCTTTCCCTTCCCCCCAAGTCATAAATTTCATTTACAACAAATATATATGTATTTTCATTCCTGAAAAAAATAGTTTAAAATGTGTTCAAATAAATGATGTAGGTTGATATATTTATCAAAATGGATTACTTGAACTCTAAAATAAACATTCTATGTAATTTTTCTCATAAAATTGTAGTAATGCTATAAAACTAATAAAAAAGGAATTTTAGTTATTAATTTCTTATGTTTTACCTTTAACATTATTACACTAAGTATACTGTTTATGGTATTAATACAGACAGCATGAAATATGATTATGTAAAAAAATTAAATGATTAAAAATAGTAAGGTTGGGGGCCAGTAGTTTGGCTTGGTGGCACACACCCTGGACTGGCAAAAAAGAAGTAGGGTTAGATAAAACAGATTTATTTCCAAATGTGTGGAAAATGGTATGATTTTTTGTTTGGCTAGTCCTGGGGCTTGAACTGAGGGATCAGGAACTGTCCTTGGCCACATTTGTTCAAGGGTGGCACTCTGACACCTGAGCCACAGTGCCCCATCTGCTTTTTCTGTGTATGCAGTGCCGAGGAATTGAATCAAGGTCTTCTTGTATACTAGGCGAGCACTCTACAACTAGGCCACATTCAAAGCCAAAGTAGATTTTTGATGCTATTGTGGAGCTTTAATTTTCTTAAATATTTGTACAAAGCACAATGGATATATAAACGGACTTGAACTCACAGAACAGAGTCCCACATAATATTACAGTTACTCTGGCACTTCTCCCGATTGACAAAACACATTTCCAGGCATCTGCTCTGTCCTTAAGCTTTGGTAGCTGACTTGTCTTTCCATGGAGGCCTGGCCTGGATTCCTGGTGATTCCATGCATTTCATAGTTCCCTGTATATCCAGTAAGGTTGTCTTCTATGGGACCAGACCTGTCTGGTTTTTGGCCCACCCAGGACCTATGTGTCTGAGGTCTCACATTATAAGTGGAAAATAAAACACAGTATAATAAGCACTGAAGAACTGCACACCATAATATTAACAATGAGAGTTTCATAGTTAGCAAAGTAAATACAATGAATACTTGACAAGAATCATGAGAGCAAGATAAAGAGATGTCTTTTTAGGAAGGGGACAGGGAAGCTCTAAATCCAGACTGGCCTCCAAGTTGCCTTCAGACAGTAATTCTACTTCTGAGTCCTCAGAAGGGTCACCTTCCTCATGAGAAACAGAATGTCCTTCCTGAGTTAAGAGGGGGATGGATTCTGGTTTGTCGAATGGAGATTGAGTCTCTTTTAGTGAGATGGATGGGTCTGGATATTCTGTGAGGATGGATTCATTTTCCTCCAATGAATCCAGTATTGAGAGTACACTTGCTGCTTCCCATGGGGACATTTTCCATGAGCCCAGCGTGTGCCCCTTCAGCTTGCACAATAAGTGGAGTGTTACTCTGACTCAGATGGACTGACTCTGGGTGGAGTGTGAAAGGAAACGGAAGGAAATCTGGCTGCTCTTTTTCTTCCTCCATAGTATCTGCAGGTTCAACTGTGTCACACATGGGGTTCAGAGCAAAAGGTATATCCACAGGACTCTAAACCTGTTTGGTAATTTCTACAGAAGGCCCATGTTTTCTGGAGTGCAGTGATGATTCTCAGTCTCCATCAGTCACCAGCTCCATTGGTGGGTTTTTCATCCGGAGTTCAGGATAAGCTCTTCCACGATGACCCAAACCTAAGAATGGAAATAGGTACAGAGTGGACAGAGTGGACTCTGCAAGTTGAAGTGTCACTCAACTTCCATGAGGATCTAATGGAGGAACCTGTAGAACTGGAGTTTGGACTGAACACTGAGGAGGTGTAGGGTCTTTCTAATGAGTGCTTATTCCCAAGTCCTTTCAGAGGACAGACATTACCTGGGTGACACCACCCATAAAGGGCATTTTGCCAAGCTCTGTAGAAGTAAGGGCCAACCAATATCTAGACCACATGGGCTTCCTACTCACAGGCTCTGAGGCACCCACACCAGGACTTCTACTTTTTCTTGGTCTTACTGGTCGCACATTCCTCCAGCTCTTTAGAAGAGCAGGTCCAAAGCCGGCATGTGGAGCCTCATATAGAGCTTGAGTTGTGTCAGGGTGTGGCAGTTCTTGAACTCGTAGAAATCACTGGGATAGAAGTCCATTCACATCGTATAGATGGAAAACATGATGGTGTGGGCACATTCGGTACAAGGAAAGTGAGAGCCTTCTCTCTCCATCCTGAGCCTTCTACAAAAGCCCCTTTCTTGCAGGACTCTAATGCTGTGGCTGTCCTGCAGAGATGTGCACTTATGTGCTGGGAGGGGGGTAAAAGACACTCTAGAACAGGATGACTTTTACACCCCACTTCCAGAAGCTTCTGAGAGAGGCTTCTATCCATCTGTCCAAAGTAAACGCACCTTAAATTAACTAAGTAAATGCTCTAAATAAATCAATAAGTGAATGCTCTAAATAAAGAACTAAATGCTCATTCCTCTAATCTTAGCCACCCAGCAGGCTGAGCTCTGAAGATCACAGTGGAAAGCCAGTCTAGTCAGTAAAAGTCTAAAGGCACTTGTCTTCAATTAGGCAGCAAAAAGCCAGAACTTGACCTATGACTCAAATGGTACAGTGCTAATTTTTGAACACCAAAGGGATGGCATTTAGACCTGGGTTCAGGTTCAAGTGGCAGTACTGGACCACACACCAAAATGTAAATGCTTTCAGGTTCTAACAGGCAAAGCTATCACAATCCCTCCCTGATGGCTCAAAAGTGATTCACCCCCAGCTTTTCCTCTGACTCCAGTATTTCACAGGCCTCCGCCATTAGTACTGACACCTCATTTCTTACTGGGAAATGGGATTTCCTAGGATGTCACCTAGGTGAGGGCTGCAGTTGGGAGCCACTTCCTCATGCCTGAAATCCAACTTCTCAGTAAGCACACTGTTGAGACTCCAGTAGCTTGTGAGGGAAATGAAATGGCATGGTGTCCCACTCATAATAAAGTAGTTTGTGCACTTGTATCATGCTTAGCTCCACTGTGAACACCCCAGTGAAACAAACAGGCTCAGAGAGGAGCCAAGTATTCCAAGACTTGGCCAGGAGGGGTGAGCAAACCTGGGTTTGGAGGGGGAACACTCACTTTTTCAAGAGAATTTCCAGCAACTACTACATTGTCCTCCACTATTTGAAATTGTGCAGGAAGTTTTCCACATAAAAGAGATCACATTTCTGGTAGGCAGGGATCAGCTTTGTCAGCAGCATCTCCAACAGGCCTTCCTCCAGGATCCATAGGTTACAAGGCTCATTCAGAGTCTGAGCTGAATTACCATCACACTATGTTGGCAAAACAGTGGATATTTCAAACGTAGGAATGGGACCACACTTCACACTGAGGAATTGGAATAGAGTAGATTGGAAATGACACACTCTAATTTCAGTAGAGTCACTTGAAAGCACACAAGAAGGTTGTAGTGTGTGGGCAGGATGATGGGTTCAAATAGGTTTCCTCTCAATATACCTCATCTGAGTTGCCCTGGAGTTTCCTGGCTTTCTTCCTAGAGAAATGCCTGATATACTGGAATTTGGGCTTGGCACTGATCCAGCATCTACTTCTTCAAGTGAGACATCCATATCTCCCATGCCTGAGATCCGAGCCTCCTGACCTTTGGCAACAGCACAGCAACATCTTTCTGGTTCCTGAGCCACAGGCCAAGGGAACTGGCTTGAGCTGGTTGTCACATACAGTGTCTTGGTTACCAGGGTTCCATATTCTGTTCCATTGTGAGGGAGGTAGGGTCACCTTTCAAGGCCCAATGACCAAAGCTCCTTGCTCACAGAAGACCTCCCCAAAGAAATACTGGAGGCTGAATCTCCCTTCCCACCTCACATATGGATGTAGTAAACAGCACACCTTTTTGTTCAAATCCCAAGTCATTAACTAGGCATAAGTGCTAGCCTGGTCTCAGGCTCAAGGAGCCTTTCTTAGGTAATATCCAAACTTACCTGTCACTATTCCCCTTACCCTTCACAAGACATTTTGCTTCACAGTGCCTTCTCAGCTTGCATTTTGCCTCTTGCACATTTTTTTGCTAGTCCTGGGACTTGACCTCAGAACCTGACCATTGTTCTTAGGCTGTCTTTAGGCTATAGCTGTCCCACCAAGCCACAGCACCACTTCCAGCGTTTTCTATGTATATGGTACTGCAGAATCAAACCGGAGTCTTTTTGTGTGGTAGCCCAGCACTCTACAAATAGATGAAACCCCCAGGCCATCTTGCACATATTTTTCACTTCAATCTACTAGGACGTTGTTAGGTTTCTGTATCCTAATCTATTTTTCTTCCTGATGAATATCTGTGCTGTCATCTGTAAAAATGCAAGTGGGAAAATGACAGAAGCATTGGTGACATAAAAAAAGTCTTACAGACATAGATAAGTGTTCATTCTTTGTAGGAGAAAGGATATTTTGATATGATGATGATGACTATTTATAAATACTTTATCGGGGTTTACAGTTTGGCCCAGTGGTAGAGTGCTTGCCTAGCATCCATGAAGATCTAGGTTTGAGTCCTTAATATCACACAGATATAAAAATCCATACGGCAATGTGGCTCAAGTGGCAGAGGGCTAAATTTGGGAAAAGCCAAGAGCAGTGCTCAGGCCCTGAGTTCAAGCCCCAGGAATGGCAGAAAAAATAAAAGAAAAGAAAAGAAAAGAAAAGAAAAGAAAAGAAAAGAAAAGAAATGTGCTTTTCACAAGTTATTCACTCACAGCATTTGCCTCTGAATTCTTCACTTCTGCATCTTGTGACTTATCCTTTTCCCTCAATGTAGACAAGAAAAACAGATTTTATTACTTGCAATCCTGTTGTCCAATCTTTGGATATTAATTCAAAATACAATATTGCCTGAGATATTGTGTGTGTTCATGTGTGTGTGTATCTGCCTATGTGTGCATGCACACATGTGTACAGGGTTTAGGGCTTACTCATAGGGCCTGTGTGATAACCCTCAGCATCTTTTCCTCAAAGGTATTTGTCTTTCACTTCTAGCTTATTATAGCTAATTGGAGTTGAGAGATTCACTCAATTTCTTGCCCTGTGCATTGGAACCCAGTGCTGGGTTCTCATATTGTTAATTGTAGCTATAGAGAAGGCTGAGGTCTGGGGATCCTCGTTAGAATCCAGCCCCTGAAAGAAAGTCACTGATAAAAATCTTTATCTTCAGTTAAGCACGAATAAATAAGGCAAAAGTGGAACTGTGGCTCAGTTCCTCTTGTACCAGCCATGAGAAAATTAGTAATTGGCAGCACCTGGTCCCTGAGAGAAATCCTTAGCACTGGTTCAAAAAAAGAAAGAAAATAATGAAAAAAATTAAAACTTGCTGAGGAATCCATAAGGATAAACGTGCCTGTGAATAATCTTGTCATTTCAGATTCCCTCAAGAGCTTATGTCTCTCTATATTTTATCAAGTTTTTTTGAAGATATTTACATATTTTCTATCTTTCTTAAACAGAGATAGCCATCCACAAAACACAAACACAAACTCTCACACAGTATACCACCCACCCATAAGTGTCTGGCTATGTATAGTCATATGTATTGATCTGTCTCTCTATACGAATATATAAATGCATAAACAGATGCATTTAGACAAACAGGAAACATACATAGATAGGTCTCAGGCATTTGCAGATTTTGTGCAAGTCTTCTGAGTGCAACTTACCATTGTCTTGTTTGTCAAGATAGAGTCCCTCTAACTTTTGGCCAGCTTCTTGTCCTTTGATACTTTTTTCTGCCAGTCCTGGGTTTTGAACGCTAGGCCTGGATGCTGTCACTGAGCTTGAGCTTCTTGCATTCAGTAGTTTATTGCAGATAAGAGTCTCATGGAGTTTCTGTCCTGGGCTGGCTTTGAATTGTGATCCTCAGATCTCAAACTCTTGAGTAGCTAGGATGACAGTCTTGAGCTACCAGTACCTGGTTCCTTTGCCTCTTTTACCCTTTTTTTGGCCCCACCATAGCCATGGTATCTACCTTCCTATGTTCTCTCCACCTGCCCCCAGACAGGGGTCTGACAAATGCTTTCCACCCACTTATGTCCTCCCCTGTATTGGCTGACAACTAAGACATGCACTCACTTGTCTGGATGCCAAACACAAAGCCATGTGATTGTTTCTCAGTCTGGAACATCATTTCAGATTTATAGCACCACAGAGGGTCAGGTTGATGCTCCTCCAGGGCTTCTTAAATTTTTCTCATATTAATCCACAACACGTTTGTCATCACTTGTCCAGCTAATTCATGGACTAATGCAGCATTCCCTACAAACTTAAATCCCAATACCATGAGGACACTCAAGGGTGCATTAGGAGTGTGACCTGCAGGTGGATGTGAGCCTGTCTAACTTGGAGGGGATTTCTCCACCACAGGAAATGGAATACAAATTTAGAATCTGCTTTCATGAGGTGACAATCTTTGGCAGATGTTCTTATCAAATGTGGCACTGCCTACTTCCAGCTTAAAACATGGGTTGATGACCCAGCATAACAGAGAATGTATTCACCCCGGCCCAACACATAGGCTGGTACCCTGAACTTTCAGGTAGCATTTGGCTTTGAAGCTCATGAGATCTTAGTCTACAAATGATGAGCCCCCTCCCGTGAGGCATAGCAAACGGAGCCAAAGTGCAACCCAGTTAAGCACCAGATCAAGCTTCCCTTCTTCAGTAGGGTATGGTTTGAAAACTGTGCATAGCTTCTGTTTGAAGCCAGTCCAGTAAGGAAAGTCCATGAAACTCTCATTTCCAGTTAACTGCCAAGAAAAAGCCAAAGATAGAGATGAAGCTCAAGAGAGCTAGAGAGCCATCTGAAAAGAATGGTTACACCCTGCAACATCCTCATTATCTGATCTTGAAAACATCTCTACGTGCATCCCAGCATGCAGCCAGCATCTGGGGGTGACAGTGACCCCTGCGCCCATTGGCAATCTGCACTGTCTCTGACATCTGTAATGTGAACCTCATTCTGTTGGGTTTGTGAAGCGGTGTCAACCCTGCAGAAGGAACCAACTGTGCCCTAACTCCCACTGTCCCCTGGGGCCCCTAGCATTCCCCCATCTGCACCCCTCCTGTGGCTTCTGATCCTAGGGAGCCCTCCTGCCCTGTCCAACACTCACATGAAGTGCATATTTCTTCTCCTGGGGCAACTTCTCCACAGAGAGTACATGACATGCCCACTCTTGGCACGGGGAGATCCTGCCAAAGTAGCAAGTCAGTGATAAGGACATAAAGTGATTAATAGAATTTTAGATCCTGATGGTAGACAGTCTGCAAAATCCAAGGGAGAATGGAATTGGAGGGGACCAGGGATCAGGATGTGGGCACGGAGCTTCCCTGCCAAGGGGATGGGGGAAGTCACAGGCTGGGGGATGCACAGGATGATCCATGGGCCCTGTGCAGCTACTGGGTCACCCCCTTCTGCACCTCAGCCTTTGGCTTTGAGCTCTGTGATCGTTAAGATGTGCACAGTCTTTACTCGGGCTGGTAGAAGAAAGGACCCTGGGAAGACAATTGTAGACCCTTTGTGAGTGTAGGAAGGGGTAGGCTGGACACCCAGTCCAAGAGGAGCTAAAACTTGAGTCGAGGGTTGTGCAAGGAGTGGGTGTGAGGGTTGTGGGCAGTCACAGTCACGGCAGAGGTGGCTCTGTCTGTGGGGTGAGTGTCTCCCTGCAGGCACAGCACTGGACATGTCAGAGATCCACATGAAAAGGAAAACCTGGAAATGGCACTATGGTTCAAATGGTAGAGCATCAACCTTGAGCAAAAGAGCTCAGGGACAGTACCCAGGACATGAGTTCAAGCCTCATGACTGTAAAAGAAAAAGAACCAGGACTATGAGAGGGAACCTGGTACTCTCTTGGTCTAATCAGACACAAGAAGAGGCCGGGATAGGCTGTGGAAAAACACAGAAAACATCTTCCCCCAGCTCATCCTGTCCTGCATGCAGGGACAGCCATGTAACTAGGGCTACGGTGAGATCATCTTCACCCCTGTGCTGCCATCTGAATTGTAGGCCTCTGTCCTGGCATGGGGTGTCCTGATGGCTGAGCATGTGCCCTAACCCTAGATGGAGAGCAGCCACTGACTGTGGTAGCTAAGGAGAGATCTGTTCCATAGCTATCAGGCCACCCAGCATGGGAGCCATAACCGCCCCTCACCCAGGTAGAGACCAATGGTTCTCCAGGTGCTACTAACATTGCCCCACCCCTAGTTCTGGGTACACGTGACATTCCCACCACGAGGAGCAGGACAAAGTGAGGGATCAGGAAGCTGCCTATGGGCTTCAGATGATGGCCAGGCTGGCACTACAGATGGCCTCACTCTGTCACTACCTTCCACTGCCTCCATCTTTCCTCCCTCATGCTTCTCTTCCTCCCACCCATTAACCTTGGAAACCAATGAACTGGGCTCTCATCATTCCTCTCATCTCTTCACCCACCTTGCCATGCGTCCATCCCTCTGTAACTTCCACCCCACACACATCCCACCACCAGCCACCCTGTATCTTATGAGGATCCCAGAGGAAGCTCTTGGTGAAGGGCTTGTGACCACAAAACAGTTACTATCACCCACTCCGGCCTGATCCACCTCAGAATAAGAACAGCCAAGCAGGCACACACTGCAGCAGAGTTGCTCTGCTGCCACCCTGATTTCTTCATGGCCAGGACTTGGCTCTCTTCAGCCTCCCAGCTCAGTAACCAGAACATTTTCTTTCTCAGGGCCATGGCTTCCAGTCTCCATGGACACAATGACATCAAGGTGATGCCAACTTCCCCATCTCTATATACTGAGGAGCTGAGGTTCTCTTCTTTGACTCCATCCGCAAAGAGGCTCATGCAGATTTCTATCCTTTGCTCATCATGGTGACTCTTTGGTTAACAAGTCACTGCTGGGCTTCCAGTTCACCACATATAGATCCCATACTCCAACACTTTTCTTAGAAGGACTGATGACTTTTAAATACTCTCTAGTTTTAAATTTCTAGTTCCTTCTCTCTTTCATTTATATATTTCCCTTCCTCACATACTTCCCTTTTTTTACCTTCCTTCTTTCATTCCTGGCCTTGACCTCAAGACCTGGAGCTTTTTCTTAGCTTTTCTTTGCTCAAGGTAGCACTCTATCTCTTGAGCCACAGCTCTCCTTCAATCTTTGTTCTTGCTCTAAACTGGGAGTAAGAGTCTCATGCATTTTTCCCTTTGCTGGGTTGGTTTTAAACCACAATACTAAGATCAGGATCCTGAATATGCCTCTGATTACAGGTATTATCTAATCAAAACAAGTTCCTGATTTCTTTTTTAGACATAATTAGTTCTTTCAGGTGAGCCACCAGCCACTCATGCAAGAGCATTGCAGGATCCCAGCATTCACCTTGTCTCCAGTCTTATTCCATCCATCTCACAATGGCCATCTAAAACACCCTGCTGCATGCCTGAAGTCGCAAGGAACGTTCTCAACACCATGAGAAGCCCCCTTAAGCTCTGCCTCAGATATGCCCAGCCCCCATCCCACTTCCACATGAGCATTTGTTTAGGAGAAATTCCCTGAGCACATCATCATCTTTTCCTCACCATTCAAAGTTCATCTTTGGAGTCATTTCTCCCAGACAAAGAGGAACATGATCCATGGTTTGATAGCAGCTCCCGCTTCATAGTCCCAGCCACCAACACCCCCCCATTACCCTGCCAGACACCTGAATTCAAGAACAATGTTTTCACTACCCCTGACTCTTATCAAATGTTTTAACTTATACAGTGCATTAAAATAATTTTACTAAATGGAATAAACACATGGCATCAAGCTTCAGAATCTTTGCACCTGAAATTTTTTTGAATAACAGACACACCAGCATTTCTGTAGCCAACAGAAATCTTAGCTTTGAGATTTCAGCATTTCTGGTATCCAAGTTTGGATGTGCTAACACTGCCCTTAATGGGGCACTTCAATCACACAATCCCACAACAATCAATATCATTGGACATTCACTGGTAGGTGGTGCTAGGAAAAAGACTGATGTGCCAACTCCATGCTGGCTTGACCTATGCCATCTTCAAACCTGGAGCAAGTGGGGCTCCTCTCTCCATGACACCTTTTTTGTACTACCCAAGGAGGACCTTTACCTTGAGACAAAATTATGAAGACTATCTCTACCAGCAAAGATTGCAGTGAGATGTGCCTACATGGATAAAGCTAAAATCTCACTAAAGTGAGGTTGTTGGCAGTGCTGGAGCCTGAACTCAGGGCCTGGGCACTAAGTATTTGTACTCAAGACTAGCCCTTTACCACTTGAGCACAAACTCCATTCCCAGCTGTTTTTATTTTTGGTAGTAAGAATCTATCAGACTTTCCTGTTCTAGGTGACTTGGAACTTCCATACTCAGATCTCAGCCTCCTGACAAGCCTAGATTAAAAGCGTGGATCAGCCATGCCCCACACCTGAGGACTTCTGCCAGCACATTTTTTCCCAAAAATTGGAAGAGGAAGATGAAGGAGGGTTGGGCTCATCCTGCCCAGCATATGAAGGAGAGCATCAGCGCCTGAACTTCATTCCCTGTTGTAGGCTACTGGAGGAAAAGGAAGCAAATGGGCACAGGCTGGCAGCAGAAGCCACAGAACAACTTGTGACCAAGACTCCCAGAGCAGACCTCAGAATCGATGACAGAGTTGGATCTACCCAGTAACAGATGCAGTGGTGACACCTGAAAATGTGCGTTTGAGCCTTTGCTGCTAGTAAACAGGGCCACCTATGTCTCAATGAGAAAGGTGAGATTTTGGTGGAGAAGGTGAGATTAAACATTATGTATCATGCAAGAAGACAGACTATAAGGGGTCTTTTATTATTCCAAGTGAAATTTTGGATTTCCTCTTCTGTTTCTTTAAAGAATGACATTGGGATATTGATGAATATTGCACTGAATTTGTAGATAGTCCTTATCAAGATTGCCATTTTTACAATATTACTTCTTCCAAACCAGGAGCATAGGTTTTTGCATTTCCTCAGTTCTGCGTTAATTTCCTTCTCCAGGGTTTATAGTTCCATCAAAAAAGTGCTTTACATTCTAAGTTAATTCCTAGGTATTTTATTTTCTTTGATAGCAAAATGAGTTGCTATCCTGATTCTTGCCTCATTACTCTCATTTGCTGGCATATAGGAAGGCAGTTGACATTGAGGGTTCATTTTATACCCTGCTACCTTACCAAAGTTTTATATCAGCTCAAGCAGCTTCGGAGTAGGGTCTATAGGGTTCTTTAAATACAGAATCATGTCATCTGTAAGGAGAGAAAGTTTCAGTTCCTCTTTCCCTTTTCCTCCTCACTCCAGTTAGAATGGCCAAGATGCAGAAATCCAATAACGTATGCTGGAGGGGATGTGGCCAGGAGGGATCACTACTACATTGCTGGTGGGATTGCAAACTCATTCAACCACTATGGAAAGCACTATGGCAGTATCCCAAAAAGACTAAACATAGAGCACCCCTGTGATCCAGCAATTTCACTACTTGCCAATCGTCCAGATAGGACATACTAAATTCACTAGAACAATAACATTTATCACAGCACTATTTACTATAGCAAAGGTATGGAACCAACCCAGATGCCCGTCAGTTGATGAGTAGATCAAATACGGTATTTTTACACAATGGAATTCTGTGCTTCTGTCAGAAAGAATGACATAGACGAATTTGTAAGGAAATAGAAAGAATGTAAAGTTTAGAAATTAGTTTCTGTCTCCTTCTCTCTCTCCTTCTCTATTTCTATAAAATTTAGAATTTCCTGTTTCTCTCTCTCTCTCTCTCTCTCTCTCTCTCTCTCTCTCTCTCTCTCTCTCTCTCTCTCTCTCTCTCTCTCTCTCTCTCCCTCTCTCTCTCCAATCCTTAGGCTTGAACTCAGGGCCTGAGCTACTTTTGCTCAAGGTTAGCACTCTACCATTTGAACCACAGTGCTGCTTCTGGCTTGCTCTTTTCACGTAGTATTGAGGAATCTAACCCAGGCCTTCATCCTTGATAGGTTAGCACTCTACCACTAAGCCACACAGTCAGCTTTTAGAGGTTTCTGACAAAGGTTTTCCTACATGCTATTATTTCTTCTGTGAGTGCTCTTAATGCTTGCTGACGGTTGACTTTGTTTAGAAGACTTACCCTAATGCTCCCATATACAGAGATTCTATATATAGCTAAATGTTTTTCATTACTCAGAATTTCTCTATTGTGTATGTTCTGAAATGTACTGAAGACTGACTTCTGATTAAAAGTCATTGCACATTTGTTCTATTCATTAGTTTTCTTTTCTTCTATGGGAATCAGGTTTGTGATGAACACAGAAGTATGCCTTCCAGGTCAAACACTTTCCACATTTGTAATATTCATAAGGTTTTTCTCTCCTATGTGCATTTTATACTTAGTCATGCGTTCATGATGGATTTTTCATATTCTTATATTCATACGATTTTTATCCTGTGTCTGTGTGGTATCATGCAAACTCAACTATGAGTTCTTCCACAAAATTTCCCTTTCATTTTATTCATAGGATTCTATCCTGTGGGTGTTTAGTGATAAATCTTGACTTGTGCCTTCTGGGGAAAAGACTGAACATTTGCTACATTAATTAAGGGTTTTATCTTGTGTTGGTTCTGTGACACAAGCTGAGTTTTCTTCCACAGACTAAAAAGTCTTTCCTATTTATTACATTGCTATGGCTTCTCATATGTGTGAACTCTCTTACGCTTCCTGAAGGGTGAATACTGCACGAAAGACTTTCAATTTTGGTTATATTCCTAAGGTTTCTAATATGTGTGAATTCTGTTATGCCTCGTGTAATGTGACTTCCATCTGAAGGTCTTACCACATTTGATGCACTCGTACAATTTCTCTCCTGTGTGTGTTCTCTGATGCAATTTGAGGGAAGACTTCCATTTGAAAGACATTCCACATCGGTTACATTCATAAGGTTTTTCTCCTGTTTGAATTGTCTTATGCATGTTGAGGTTTGGCTTCTGTGTGAAGGACTTTCCACATATGTTACACTCATAAGGTGTTTCTCCTGAGTATATTCTCTGATGAACATGGAGTTTTACCTTCCATTTGAAAGACTTTCCGCATTCCCTACATGCATAAGTTTTCTCTTCTGTGTGTGTTCTATTATGCCCATCAAGATATGACTTCCACTTGAAGGTCTTTCCACATTTGTTGCACACATAAGGTTTCTCTTCTGTGTGTGTTCTTTGATGCAATTTGAGGGAAGATTTCTGGCGGAAAGACTTTACACATTGGTTACATTCATAAGGTTTCACTCCTGTGTGTATTCTCTGATGAACACGAAGTTTTCCCTTCCCTTGGAAAGACTTTCCACATTCATTACACTTATAAGATTTCTCTCCTGTGTGTGTTATTTGATGAACTCGAAGGTGTATCTTCTGGGTGAAAGACTTTTCTCATTTGTTACATTCATAAGGTTTCTCTTCTGTGTGTCTTCTCTGGTGCAAAGTGAGGTATGATTTCAGTCTAAAAGTCTTCCCACATTTATCCCATTCATAAGATTTCTCTTCTGTGTGAGATCTCTGATGTGTGCTGAGAGCTGAATTCTGGGCAGAAATTTTATTACGTTCCTCATATTCATAAGGTTTGTCTTCTCTTGGAGATCGAGGTTGGAGCGTCAGGTCTGACTTCTCAGAAATTAATTTTCACACTTGATGTACGCATCACATATCTCAGGATATTTGCTCTGAGGTATTGTAAGGCGTATTTCATTACTGAAAGATTTCTCACATTCACTACATGTATGAGGAGTCTCTCCTGTGTACATTTTCGGATGTGTAGTGATGGTCGGTGTTAAGTACAATATTTTTCATCACACAGTACATTTAGCAGTTTTCCTCCCTCCCTGAAGAATTTCTTGGGCAGGGAGAACAGAATTATGATACTGCAGATCTTTTGGACTGTCACAATCATGAATAAAATGCTCTGAATAGCCGATGGATTTTTTAAGAACAGGAGACATACGAGATCTATATGCAGCATGCATCTCATCAGGCTTAGGAGACAGAAGCATGTTCTGACACTTAATGAACTCCTCAGTCCTCACCCCTAAGTTGTTACCGTTATTACTAATCAGCTCTGGATTATGTGTAGAGCTCAAATTTAAAGTTGTTGCTAATCTCACGTTTTCCTCCACTTCGATACTACTTGCAACTGCTACTTCACAAAGACATTCATGTGGACTTTCCTGGCAGGTCTTGAACACATTTTCCATTACCTGGACATCTAAAATGAGTCATAGAAAAAAAGACACAAACATACATGAGATACAAATATTCCTTACTGTAAAGGTAATGATTTTACTTTCCCATCCTAAGTGTTAGATATTTTAAAATATAAAAGTGGAAATTGATTTGTGAGAAATATATGCTTTTCTCCCTAACATATTAAGAAAATGATATTTTACAATGACCAATAATATTTTTCTGTGTTTTACTTCTCTTTTTTGTATTTTTTTATTGTAATTAGTAAAAGGGTTACATGATATTGGCCAGAGAGAAGGTGCATTAATTCACATACATTGATAACCTTTCACATGTCTTGGTACCCGTATCCCTCCCCCCCCACACCCCCCACCCGTCTTGATTTTCCCCCCTTCCCTATCAAATTTCAAATATCCAAATACAAATATATTCAATAAATCAGATGACAAAGTGAGATATTATACCAATATGAGATAACCAAGGGACAGCAAAGGAGTGCTCCTGTGGCGCAATCGGTTAGCGCGCGGTACTTATATAATAGTTCCCTTTTTATATCATAGGAAATATTTATTGAAATTACCCAACTATGTATTGCTACAGTTTTAAGCTGAGTACTACCTATACTATACCTGCAGCTGCTTTTTTTCAAATACTGTTTTGTTTATACATTGAGGAATAGCTGCCTTTCTTTTATTTTTGAGAAATACTCTAAATATTGTGATGTTTTGCATCTTTTTAAAACTTTCTTTTCTTTTCTTTTCTTTTTTTTGTAGTTCATAGGCCTCGGCCCTGTCCCTGAACAGTTCAGCAGAAGACTATAACCCCTACCCTTGAGCTACAGCCCCACTTACTCTTTTCTAGAGTTAACTACAGATAAGAGTCTCAGGTCCTGAGTAGCAGATAGGATTACCTTACCCAGTTTCAATGCTGTTTGCTTATTAAGCATTAAGTGAGGAACACGAATTTTTTCTAGATTCAACGGCCACAAGTTTGGTTTATATGTCTGTTTGCCTTTGATCCAAGCAAGAACGATTCTTGAGAGTAAGGACTTACACCTATATCCCTTCAGTTACAACTTCTCACTAAAGTATCAATTTAGGTATTTGTGGGAATTTTGAAATTTGTTTCTTTCCATTTGAAGTCTTATAAAAATTCCTTTTCTAACACTCCTGTCCCTCAGAACAATGGAAGACCAGAAAATCCCCAGCTCATTGTATAGTTAATTTTCTTATGTTGATTGAAACTTTGTTGTTTTTTTTTCCTTCCATTCCTGGGTTTGAACTTAGGACCTAACCACTGTCCTTGGGTTTTCTCAAGACTAGAACCCTACCAATGAATTCATTACTTGTGGCTTTTTCTATGTATGTGGTAATAAGGAATCAAACCTGTGTCTTTGTGCATGGTAGGCAAGCACTCTACCACTAGGCTCTATTTCTGGTGGAAAGGTCTGGTTCTGAATACCAGTCTCTTCCTACCAGCAAAAAGATATTATCCTTATCAGAGAATAATGCCCTGACTTATTCCTTGTTTGCTCAATCATTTATAGTCTTAGTTTTAAAGAAATGAAATTTCTTTTTTCTTTCTTTCTTTCTTTCTTTCTTTCTTTCTTTCTTCCTTCCTTCCTTTCTTCCTTCCTTTCCTTCCTTCCCTCTTCCTTCCCTCTTTCTTCTTTCTTTCTCTTTCTTTCTTTCTTTCTTTCTTTCTTTCTTTCTTTCTTTCTTTCTTTCTTTCTTTCTTTCTTTCTTGTTTTGCAGTCATGGGACTTGAATTCTAGACCTGGCTGTTCTTCCTGAGCTCTTCAGCTCAAGGCTACTGCCCTATGTTTTAGCCTCAACCCCACTTCTCATTTTCTATTGGTTCATTGGAGAGAAGAGTCTAAGGTGTTTTTGTGATAGGTCAGTCTTTGAACCTTGATCCTCAGATCTAAGCCTCCTAAGTAGCTAGGATTACAGGCATGAGCCACGGGCTCATGGCTTTCTCATTTTATTTTGTTTCACAGTGATTTCTACAGAGAAATCTAACTTTAACTCTACTGCCACATAGAATTCATTATATCACCCTATGATTCTTGGTGCCGGGGGTTTGGGCTAGCATGCACAAAGACCTGGTTCAGTTCCTTGGTACTACATACAAAGAAAAAGCCAGAAGTGGTGCTATGACTCAAGAAGTAGAGAGCTAGCCTTGAGAAAACCCAAGGACCATGCTCAGGCCCTGAGACCAAGCATAGGATTGGGAAAAGAAAATGATTCTTGATTCATTCACAAAGAATTCCATAGGTTCCACACAGGATTTAGGCTAACTAAGAATATTATTGCTCAGTACATCACAACATGAACTTACCAATGGGGCTCAGGCTCCAACATCAATATGAAGATGCATTCATTCACCTGTGATATTCTTGTCAGAGGAATTTCCTATCCAGAGGTCTGCACAGTGCTCTAGCTTGTCAATTAATACAGGTTTGGGAACATAGGGCCCTGTGAATTAGAAACAGTAGAGAGTTATTGCTTATGCTGGGTCATCATTGCTTTAAGTTCGCAGACATCCTACTCACAAGTTATCTATTAAATCTTTTCTCTCATTTCTCACTGGCTCCATGGTTGACTTTTCCCCAGCTCTGCATTCATTTTGTATGGCATAAACTTAGCTGTCTTGCTCAAGGCTAGAAAAATACCAGTTTGAGTCCCAGCTCCACTTACATGCATAGGTCTTCATGCATGCTAGGCAAGCACTCAACCACAAAGTCAAACTCTTGACACTCCACTAACATTTTTGAGGGGTTACTTGGAGTTATAGTTTCATGGCAATTTTTAAGCCATTGCTGGCTTTAAATTAGAATTCTTAGATTTCTTCCTCCTGAATATTTTAAGATTACAGGCATGAAACATTGCACCTAGTGCCAGGTTTCCATTATAAACTCACTGTTTAGTGATTTGTAGATCCTATTTCCAATAATGATATATATTCTATTCTGGATTGTTTATCCACTTACAATTACTGTGTAAGTTTGGAATGTCGTCTCCATTAGAGGAAACATAATTTAGAACTGTTGTCAAAGTATCCTGAAGGTATCCTCAAGAATGAGTACAAAATTACCTTAGGTTTTCTTTAGAAAGTAATGATACTTCTCAGGGCCTGGAATCTTTCATTTAAATAGTATTGAAAGTTTGATAAACATTCACGTATCTGAAAAATAACAAGGCACTTGGCCTTGCAAGTGAATTTGACTTTTGCTTACCTAAAGACACCAGGTTGCTGTAGGTCTCCAGCATTACATCTCTGTACAGGGTCCTCTGAGCATTGTCCAGATGCTGCCACTCCTTCCAGCTGAAACCCACAGCTACATCATCAAATGACACCAGCTTCTGGAATGGCACATTTTCATCAAGTAATTAGCACTGAGTTATAGACACACCATGTCTGGAATTTTATTCTTTTTTTGTTGGAATTGTATTGCTTTACTTAAATGTTTAGACTTACATGAAATATTGACCTGAAAAGCTTAGGGATGGTGCCTAGGCCCAGAGTTCAAGTCCCAAGACCCACAAAAAATAAAAAGGCAAGCCAGGTGTTGGTGGCTCTCGCCTGTCATCCTAGCTACTCAGGAGACTGAGATCTGAGGACCATGGTTCAAAGCCAGCCTGGCACAAAATTCCATGAGACTCCTTTCCAATTACCCACCATAAAATGTTTAATGGCTTGTGGCATATCATGGTAGAGCAATTGTGGTATCGACAAAAATAAGTCAGGGGAGTAGATTTAGGTTATAAATGGAATTATTCCATTGAAAAGGAACTATATTATATGATGACATATGCTGGTTCTGTGAGAATATTGCAAAATCTTAGGGTATCAAGTAATAATACTGTGAAGTACACCCAGAATGTTAATGTTCTATGCCTGGCATAATAATCACTTGGGAAAGAAACTTTTTTTTCTTTTTTTTGGCTGGGGGATTTGTAAGGCTTGAACTCTGGGCCTGGGCACTGTTCCTGAGCTCTTCAACTCAAGGCTATCAATCTACCTATGAAGCCACAGTGCAATTTTCCATATTCTATTGGTTAACTGTAGATGAGAGTCTCATAGACTTTCTAATGCCCAGGCTGGCTTTGAACCAAATCATTAGATATCAGCCTGGTATCTGAGTAGATAGGATTACAGGTAGAAGTCACTGCACCTGGCAAGAAATTTATTTCTTGCTGATTCATACTACAAATTTACTGTATGTTTTACTTTTTCAAAAAGACTGAGGATGACCTTTGTTCTGTATATAATGGGAAGAGGGGTAGGGAGCTGTGAGCAGAAGAACTGAGGGGCAATACTCAGGGTAGGACAATAGCCTTAAACTAAAGAGCTCACGGCCCAAGGTCCAAGCCCCATGACTTTCCCCACTACCCCACAAAAAAAGGGAAAAAATTGGAGATTGGAGAGGATTTTCTAAAAAGAATATATAGAAATAGTAGTTCAAAATGTAGAAAGAAGTTCAATATTAACAGTCATGAGAAAAATGAAAATTACAATGAAATCATTACTTTAAATATGTTAATATAAATATAGTTTTAAACAAAAAGATCCACATACACACACACAAACACATACACACACACATGCATACAAAAAAACAACTTTCAAAGTCTAACTATTACTGGGAAGGAAGTGAGAAGAAGTAGAACTCTGGAATATTTCTGCAAGGAATATAAAACAATCAAAAATTGCGTGGAGAGTGCTAAAAAGTACTAAATATAGAATTACATAGAAATATGGTCCAACACTTCTATTTCTAGATTTGTACCTAACGGAAGAGAAAGCAGAGACTAGAACAAATATGTGGAGAATCCATTCACAACTATTAATAATAATCCAAAGATAGAAATATGCAAAACAATGCATTGAAAAGGAAGAACATTTTACTATATTTTACAGATGAATCTTGATTACAGTAAACTAAAAATACAGCAGTCATAAAGGAAGAGCTAGGGTATGTTTTCCCTTCCAGAGCTTCCAACAATCAACAAACCCTTAGAGCCAAAAAGCACGATGGTTCCAGAGAATGGAGTAGAGAGGAACAGGAGCTGAATGTTTAATGATTATACATGGAAGATGAAAATTGCTCTACATGGGTAGAATGAAGAGAGAATTGTACCCTAAACAATGGTTATGTAGCCACACAGGATGGGACACACCTATACTCCCTGATCTTGGGAAACTCAAGAAGGATTTCTAGCCATCCTGGATGCATGGAAAGATCTATCATAAAAACTAATGTGGAGGGGCTGGGAGTTTGGCATAGTTGTAGAGTGCTTGTATGAAGACGAAGGTTCAATTCCGCAGTACCACATACACAGAAAAAACCAGAAGTAGTGCTGTGGCTCAAGTAGAAGATCACTAGGCTTGAGGAAAGCTGAAGGACAGTGCTCAGACCGAGTTCCAGCCAAAGGGCTTGTTTAAAAAAAAAACCCAGAAAGCTGAGCATGATGGGGTGGTGGCTCACTTCTATAATCCTAGCTACTCAGGAGGCTGAGATCTGAGGATCAAGGTTTAAAGCCATCCTGGCACAAAAAGACCTGAGACTCTTATCTCCAATTTACCTTTAGAAAATGGGAAGTGGGGCTTGGCTCCAGGGTAAGGTGGTAGCCTGGAGCTGAAGAGCTCAGGGATAGTGCCCAGGCTGAGTTCAAGATCTATGACCCATCAAAAAAAACACAAAAAACAAAAAATAATATGGAAAAATTTGGATTCTGTGAATTTTATCAGGCATATAAATGTCTTTTTTTGCCGGTGAAATAACAAATTGTTTGGAAACATTTTAAAAGTTTTTACCTAGAAATGTACACTACAAATGGAATTAATAACAAACACAAAATATGCAAAAGATACAAATTATCACAATATGGGTATCCTGCTTCTGTATCTTTTCAGTGACTTCTGTTCAAATGAGTCACATATTCTGAATCATTTCTCCCAGTCGATATATGCCACACATGTTAGCTTGTACTGAACTTCTTGGGAAATCAAAAGCAAATACTAAGCAAATGTGTGTTAGATTTTGTCAACAGTGCTATTTCAAATATAAAACCATAGTCATAGCATTATTTAATATCAATGCTGGAATCTAACTTACACTGGCAGAATCTTCAATCTTTTGAGAATCTTCAAAAGGGTGTGTAAATATTTAGGATCGTTATGTCTTCCTGGAGGAAAGATCCCTTTAGTAGTATGTAGTCACCTTCTTTGTATTTTCTTACTAATTTTAGTTTGAAGTCTATTGTATCTGATATGAGGATGGCAACTCCAGCCTGTTTATGGGGGCAGTTAGCTTGATAGAGTTTATTCCAACCTCTCACTTTCAAAAGATGATTGTTTTGGGGTAAGATGTGTCTCTTGAAGACAGCAGAACGATGGCTCTTGCTTTTTGATCCAACTAGACAGCCTATGCCGTTTAATTGGAGAGTTCAGTCCATTGATATTGAGAGTTAGGATTGAGAGATATTTATTAGTTCCTACCATTTTTAAAAGCTTTTAGTAGGGCCTGTGTCTTGACAGTTCTTGTGGTCCTTGGATGGTATGCTGTTTAGGTGCCATTTCTTTCCCTATATTGCATTTATTTTGGTTTTCTATGTATAGAGCATCTTTGAGAATTCTCTGTAGTGTTGGTTTTGTTTCGACATATTCTTGCAGCTTTTCTCTGGAATGGAATGTTTTTATTGTTCCCTCAGTTATGAATGAGAGCTTAGCTGGCTACAGTATTCTTGGTTGGTAGTTATTTGATTTACGGGCATGACATATATGCTTCAAGTCACTTCGTGCTTGCATGGTCTCTGCTGAGAAATCTGGGGTTATTCTGATTGGTTTGCCTTTATAGGTTACTGATCCCTTTTCCCTGGCTGCCTTTAGGATCTTTTCTTTCGTTTCTATTGATCCAGTTCGGATCACAATGTGGCGGTGGGATGTTCTTTTCTGGTCAGGTCTGTTTGGGGTTCTAAAAGTTTCTCATATCTGGATGGGCCTGCCCTTCTGGATATTTGGGAAATTCTCTGAGATGATTCCCTGAAGTATATTTCCAATACCATTGACCTCTTTTTCCACGCCCTCCTCAATACCAACTAGCCTTAAATTAGGCTTCCTAATTGTATCTTGGACCTCCTGAAGTGCTCTCTCATATATCCTAGATTTGGATTGAATCATTTTCTGTTCTTTATAATACCTAAATTATCTTCAGCCCTGGAAATTCTCTCCTCTGCATTGTCTAACCTGCTATCAAAGCTATCTACTTTCTTTTCATCTCCCTTGCTTCTAATTGCTCATTTTTGATGCCTTGCATCTCTTGTTTTAGATCATGTATGGATTTCTTTATCTCCTTGATTTCCTTTTGAATGGTTAGCTCAGTAGCTTTATTTTCTTGGGACATTTGGTGGAGTTTGCTCACGTTTTTATTTGTGGATTCTATGAATTCATCCATCTTTCTTTGAAAAACCTTTATTATGGCCTCCTTTATGGCTTCTTCTTTTTCACTTATCACCTTGTTTATGCTTTCCTCTTTTTCAGCTATGGCTTCCTCCATTATCTCTTTCTTTATATTTTCACATTTTCCATTAATGATGTTTATCAATTGCATTTGTGTAGCACTTGGAAGACTCTCCTATAGGTTTGCGAGTGACTGTTCCATTGTCTGTTTACATTGGGTGGGGGATGTTGTTTCTTGATTTGACATTTTTCTTGAGTTTCTTGTTCTGCCCATTTGAAAATGGGAGCAAGATTACTACTAAATACAATTATAGATTTTCAGATATAACCAACCTAGATCTCTGTAGCTGGCAGACACTAGATGTTCACAAGTTTTGATTGGTATTATCACTCTTTCTTTTTGTGCACTTACAGTCTAATACAACCAATGATAAGCGATTTATACCCAAAACAATAAGCCTCTCAATCCAAACTCTATTGTCTTTAAGTCCCTCTGAGCCTAGAGAATAATTAACTACCTACATATATAATATTGCTCAACAGCCATCAAGTGTAGATCCGTGAAGTATAAGGGTTGAAAGACGTGCAGAGGTCCAGAGATAGAAAAAAAGAATGAGAGAGGTCAGGGGAGGTGCAAGAGGATTAACGTAGGAGTTTAAGAATATTGTAGTCATGAAGAAAAGGTATAGCATAAGGATAACTGACTTAAGCTGGTAAGTAGGTAGCATATTTGAGAACAAAGTTTGGAAAGTATTAGAATAAAACTTGTGTGTTGCTGCACGACTAGCTCTTAGTCCAACCAGTGGCCTCACAGTGGACCATGGGATGGATCTGTTTTTCTTGTCTACGTTGAGGGAAAGGGGTATTTCACAAGATGCAGAAGCGAAGATTTCAGAAGCAAATGCTGTGAGTGAATTAGCTCGTAAAAAGCATTTTTATTTTCTTTTATCTTTCTGCCAGTCTTGTGGCTTGAATTCAGGGCCTGAGCACTGTCCTCGGGTTTTCTCAAGTCTAGCCCTCTGCCACTTGAGCCACAGTGCCACATCTAGATTTTCTATCTATGTGATACTGAGCAATCAAACCCAGATCTTCATGGATGCTAGGCAAGCACTCTACCACTATGCCAAACTCTCAACCCTGACGTAGTAATTATAAAGTCATCATCGTCATATCAAAATATCCTTTCCCCTACAAAGAATGAACACTTATCTATGTGTGTAATGCTTTTTTTTAAATTTCACTAATTCTTCTGTGTTTTTCCCTCTTGCATTTTTTACACATGACAGCAAAGCTAATCATCAGGAAAAAATTGATTAAGATACAGAAACCTAATAATATCCTAGTAGATTGACGTCAAAACTATGTGCAAGATGCCCTGTGTATTTGACCTAGTGGTAGAGTCCTTGGCTACTGCGCAAAAAACCTAAGGTTTGATTCCTCATTACCACATACATAGAAAATGCTGCAAGTGGTGCTGTGGCTCGGTGGGACACCTAAAGCCTAAAGAAAGCCCAAGAACAATGTTCACACTCTGAGGTCAAGTCCCAAGACTAGCACAAACAAAAAAAATTCGACAAGGGGCAAAATGCAGGCAGAGAAGGCACTGTGAAGCAAATGTTTTGTAAAGGATGAGGGCAATATTGACCCTTAAGTTTGGATCTTACCTAAGAAAGGCTCCTTGAGCCTGAGACCAGACTGGTAGTCGGGCCCAGTGGAAGACATTGGGGTTGGACAAATAAGGTGTGCTGTTTACTACATCCACATGTATATTGTGAGATTGGAGGAGAGATTCAGCCTCCAGTATGTCTTTGGTGAGGTCTTCTGTGAGCAAGGTTCTTTGGTCATTGGGCCCTGAAAGGTGACCCTGCCTCCCTCACAATGGAACAGAATATGGAACCCTGGTAACCAAGCCACTGTAACTAACAACCAACTCAAGCCAGCTCACATGGCCTGTGGCTCAGGAGGAAGAAAGATGTTGCTGTGCTGTTGCCAAAGTTCAGGAAACTTGAGTCTCAGGCATGGAAGTTGTGGCTGTCTTACTCGAAGATGTACATGCTAGATCATTGCCAAGCCACAAATCCAGTATAACAGTCCTTTCTCTAAGAAGAAGGCCAGGAAAATCCAGGGCAACCACATGAGGTATATTTCTAAGAAGAAATGTATTTGACCCCATCATCCTCCCCACACACAACAACTTTCTTTTTTTTAATTTTTTTATTGTAATTAGTAAAAGGATTACATGCTATTTGCCAGATAGAAGGTGCATTAATTCACATACATTGATACCCATTCACATGTCTTGGTACCCATTTCCCTCCAACCGCAAACCCCCCACCCGTCTTGGTTTTCCCCCCTTCCCTATCAAATTTCAAATATCCAAATACAAATAAATTCAATATATCAGATAACAAAGTGAGATACTATACCAATATGGGATAACCAAGGGACAGCAAAGGAGATGAGAGACAACATAGTATATTAAGGACAACAATCATTCATTATGTGGCTTTTGTTTCAATATCCTGGAGGTCCTTTCAATTAGCTTCACATTATATGGCCTTATATATGGCCTTTTGCTCTATTGCAAATCTCTGCTAGTAGAGCCCAAGGTTTGTACTGATTATGACGAATGAGGAAAACCACTGAGCCTAAGTTCCTTTGAGTCGGTCTTACTTCACTTAATATGATTTGTTCTAAGTCTTTCCATTTCCTAACAAATGGGCCGATGTCATTCTTTCTGACAGCAGCATAGAATTCCTTTGTGTACTGTTGGGGACCGACTGTGGGGTCAATGACCTTGGACCTGACCTTGGACCTAAGCAACTGTATACACAAGGAAGTAACTCTTATCATGATGACTTTAAGCAATGTCAATCAGTTCTTATCAGGATGACTTTAAGCAATGTCAATCAGTTCTTATCATGATGACTTTAAGCAATGTTAATCCTTTCTCATTTATCCTATATGTGATTTGTTTACTATTTTGTATGAATGTAGCTTCTGGCAACTCCCTAGTTTTAAGAAGAGTATTTAAGGTCAGAACTTAAAATAAAGGAGAGAGTCTCTTAGGCGGCAGTCTGGAGCTCACAGTCTTCTTGAACTGCTGACTTGGGCTGTAGTCCTCCCGAACTCCATCTGTTTGTCTCTCTTCTATTTTTTCCTAGTCCTTGCCCCTATTTCAGGAATCCCAATCCGCGAACCCTGGTTTGCTGCCGGCTGGCTCCGGCAACTGGCGCCCGAACAGGGACCTGAAAATCTGGGACAAGGTGAAGGACCCCCGCTGTGGTGAGTAACACGTCGTAGGACTATTAGGAGAGTGTATAGTCAGGAGAAAAAATTATGGGTCAAGTTAATAGCTATATGTCATATTTACCAATCTTAACAGGCCTCCTTGAAGCCCACGAAATGTGGGTGGAAAAAGGGGTGCTTCAGAGCTTCCTACAGTTTCTCGAGGAGGCATGCCCGAGGTCTATAGAGGAGGAATTCCAAAAAGCCTGGCAGCGGATAGGAAAAAGAATTAAAGATTATTATAATGTATATGGCCCCGAAAAGACCCCAGTAGAGGCTATTGATGTATGGAATTTAGTAATTGAAGGCATAGATCCTCAACATGAGAATGCTGAACTTGAATTAAGGGAACTTTATGAATTAAAGGACCCTTCTGAAAAACCTGAGGCTGAGCCATATGCCGCAGCCCAAGAGAGTCTAAGTGAGATCTTGAAAAGGAAACAACAACCAGTAGATATTGAGTATCAGAATTCAAATTTTAATATGAGGGAGGAAAGTTATGTTGAGCCGATGGAGGACCGGATAGCTACAATAGAAAAGAGGTTAGAAGAAATGCTACATCTACTATCTAAAATGGGGATAGAGCAGAGAGCCCCCGCAGAAGTAGGAAAGAAATATGACCCTCAGGCCACTATGGTGTCTGATTCTAAACCTTATCCCTCACACCCACCGCCTCCGGCTGCAGCCTTACGGCCTCAATCCCTTTTCCAACCTTTCAAGCCTAAAGGCCCTAGCAATAAGTCCCTTTTAACAGGCACTACAACCAGGCACAGTGCATCGCAATTAAACCTGGCTCAGGCTGCTAGAGAGAGGGAAGATATTTCAGAGCCTCGATGCTTCCCTAGTTTAGTTGATCAGGATGAACAAGTATACCATCAACCTGTTACTGTTAAACTATTGCAGGATTTAAAGAGTGCCTGCTCCCAATATGGGCCAACTGCCCCTTTTACTCAAGTAATATTAGAGGCCGCGTGTGCTGGTATTGTATGCCCAAATGACTGGAAGCGGCTTGCCAGAGCATGCCTTAGTGCGGGAGAGTACTTATTATGGGAGACAGAGTTCACTGCACAGTGTCGGGCTAAAATTGAAACAAATAGGTCTAAGAACCTGCCTTACACTTTTGATCAGTTGTTAGGAGAGGGAATCTATAAAAACACCGAAGATCAATTGGGTTATGCAAAGGAAGCCTATTTACAAATAAATGCTGCGGCGAAAGAGGCTTGGAAAAGGTTACGTAATTCCAATCGTACAAAAAATTTAGTAGAAGTTAAACAGGGACCGAATGAACCTTATCTAGAATTTTTGTCTCGATTAATGGAGACTGCAGACCACCGAGTACAAGATGAGAACGCAAGGAATATTATAGTTAGACACATAGCCTATGAAAATGCCAACGCCGCCTGTCAGGTGGCTATCAGACCCCATAGGAATAAGGGAGGAATCACGGACTTTATTTCACTATGTGCTGATATTGGACCCTCCCATGTACAAGGCCTTACTTTAGCTGCCGCTCCTCAAGGAAAGACTGCTACTGAATTTCTAAAATATAGAGGCCAGAGGCCAGAGGCCCGGGCTGCTAGACCCCCAGGGCGTTGCTTCTCTTGTGGACAAATAGGACATTGGATGACGCAATGCCCACGCCAGGCCAGGTTAAAGAGAGAAAAATTACCTGGCACATGTCCACGCTGTGGTAAAGGGAAGCACTGGGCTAAAGATTGCAGGTCAAGAACAGATCGCAATGGCCGCCCGTTTTCGGGAAACTGGAGAAGGGGCCAGCCTCTGGCTCCACAAAACCATGGGGCAGTCCCTCCCTCTTCTCGGCCACAAGTAAATCTTCTAACAACCCCCCAAAATCAGTCTCCAGCCTCTTCCGTGCCACCCCAGGCAGCGCAGGATTGGAACTCTGTTCCTCCACCTGCTCAGTATTGACCCCAGAGATGGGGACACAGGCTCTCCCCACGGGGGTCTTCGGTCCCCTTCCCCCGGGAGTGGCTGGATTGCTGTTAGGGCGAAGTAGCTCAGCCCTTAAAGGGATACAGATTACACCTGGCAAAATTGACCAGGATTCACTGGAGAAATCAAAGTTATGGCCTCTGCCCGAAACACGTAGTATCAATCCCAGCCGGTCAAAAATTAGCACAACTAATACTTGTCCCTTTATCTCATGGGGAGAATGCTAATTCTTCTGCCCCATGCGGACAGAGAGGATTTGGACCCTCTGATATCTATTGGGTACAAAGCATAAAACAAGAGAGGCCTGAGATGACTATATTTATACAAGAAAAACCCTTTAAAGGAATATTAGACACAGGAGCGGATGTGTCTGTAATATCTAAAAAGCATTGGCCAGCCCAATGGCCCCTGACAACCTCTATGACTTCCCTACAGGGGATTGGGCAAGCAACTGACCCACAGAAGAGCAGTGCGATCCTTGTTTGGAGAGATGAGGAAGGGCACTCCGGTCATTTTCAGCCATTTGTCCTGGATCATCTGCCAATTAATTTATGGGGTCGTGATATCATGGAAAAAATGGGAGTGTATATGTTTAGTCCTAGTGCTGCGGTCACTAAGAAGTTACTTGATCAAGGCCTCCTCCGCTTTAGGGGACTAGGCCGAGCAGCACAGGGGGAGCTAGAGCTACTCCAACCCCAGTCTCACCCCCCGAGGCAAGGATTAGGGTATTCTTTAACGGGGGCTGTTGTTTGTCCTGCCCCTCATGCTGATCCCATAAATTGGCTCTCGGAAGAACCGGTATGGGTCGAACAGTGGCCTCTTTCTCTAGAAAAGATCATTGCAGTTCAGCAGCTGGTACAGGAACAGATAGACTTGGGACATGTGGCCCCTTCTAACTCTCCATGGAATTCTCCAATTTTTGTTATAAAGAAAAAGTCAGGTAAATGGAGGCTGTTACAGGATCTGAGAAAGATAAATGCAACTATGGAACTGATGGGAGCCTTACAGCCCGGCTTGCCTTCCCCCATGGCAATCCCAAAGGATACTTATAAGATTATTATAGATTTGAAGGATTGTTTCTATACTATACCCCTGGCGCCTCAAGACTGTAAGCGCTTTGCCTTCAGCGTCCCCTCTGTTAATTTTAAAGAACCCATGAAGCGATATCATTGGCTTGTGCTCCCACAGGGCATGGCAAATAGCCCAACTTTATGTCAAAGTTTTGTAGCTAGAGCCATTTCTTCCACCCGTGAAAAATTCTCTTCTGTTTATATTGTTCATTATATGGACGACATCTTGTTGGCTTGTTCTGACCCTACCGTCGTACGACAAGCCTTTGGACAACTAAAGCAAGATCTGAGCCGCTTTGGCCTTATAATAGCAGCTGAAAAGGTTCAGGAACATCCCCCCTTTACGTATTTAGGCCATATATTAGGCCCACACTATTTTAAAAGCCAAAAGTTACAATTAAAACTTCACACTTAAGAACTCTTCATGATTTTCAGCAATTTTTAGGAGATATAAATTGGCTTCGGCCTTATTTAAAGCTGTCCACTGGAGAGTTAAAACCCCTCTTTGATCTCTTAAAAGGAGATACCAACCCTATATCCTTGCTCAATTTAAATCCCGACGTCGAGAGGGCCATCCAAATCGTAGAAAAGGCAATTTTCCAGCAACAAGTGAACTATTGTGACTACTCTAAACCATGGGGAGTTTACATTTTAGCTACTTCTCACTCCCCAACTGCTGTATTGTGGCAGGATGGCCCACTTTTATGGCTTTATCTACCATCAACACCCGGCAAAGTGCTGACCCCCTACTACGAATTGGTAGCTAATCTGATACATATGTGCCGAGTGGATTCCCGTAAATATTTAGGTCAGGAACCTCATTTTATCTGTGTCCCATATAATTCACAACAACAAGATTGGCTATTCGCCCATTGCGATTCTTGGGCCATTGCTTGGGCCAATTATACGGGAAAAATTTTGCATCACTACCCATCTAACAAACTCCTCCAATTTGCTGCGTGTCATACGTTCCTATTTCCTTCCATAGTACGGGCCTCGCCTTTATCTTCTGCCGCTTTAGTATTTACAGACGGATCCTCTAATGGAACGGCTGCTTTGACCATTAATGGGAAAACTCAATCTTGGGTTACGGGTTTTCCTCCGCCCAAGAGGTAGAGTTAGAGGCTGTTTTACAAGCACTCGTCCTGTTACAAGACGAGCCCTTTAACTTATACTCAGACAGCCAATATGTAATTCGTGCTCTTCAAGTCATAGAAACTGTTCCCTTTATTGGAACTACTAACTCCAATATCCAGACCCAATTTCGCCAAGTACAAACTTTGCTTTGTTCTCGCAACCACCCCTGTTTTTTTGGCTTCATTCGGGCTCACACTAATCTTCCTGGCCCTTTAAGTGAGGGTAACGCAGTTACTGATTCTGCCACCAGAGTTTATTTAACTCAAGTTGAACTTGCTAAGCAGTCACATGCCATCCATCATCAAAACAGCCGAGCCTTGCGCCGACAGTTTAAATTATCTAGAGAAGCGGCACGTCAAATAGTTAAAACTTGCTCCAACTGTGTGCCCTTCTCACCAGCTCCTCATTTAGGTATAAATCCACGAGGACTGCTTTCTAATCACATTTGGCAGATGGATGTCACACATGTTCCATCATTTGGCCGATTAAAATATGTTCATGTTACTGTAGATACTTATTCTAATTTTATCCTAGCCACCCCCCCTTGCTGGGGAAGCTACTAAACATTGTATTTCTCACTGCATTCGATGTTTTGCTGTGATGGGGATTCCCTCGCAAAAAAAACAGGTAATGGCCCTGGCTATGCAGGCCAAGCATTTCAGTCCTTCTGCCATTCTTATAATATCACTCATATTACAGGCATTCCTTACAATCCTCAAGGTCAAGGCATCGTGGAGAGAGCTAATGGATTATTAAAACATCAAATTGCTAAAATACAGAAAGGAGAATCGTTTCCCGCTACCCCTGTGAATATACTTAATCATGCTTTATTTGTTTTAAATTTTTTGAATCTGGATTCAAATAATTTATCTGCTGCTCAGCGATTCTGGGAAAAAAGAGAGCAGCGTGCTTTTGCCTTAGTAAAATGGAAGGATCCCCTAACTGGTGCTTGGCACGGACCAGATCCTGTTCTAACCTGGGGTAGAGGGCATGTATGTGTTTTCTCACAGGAAGAAAATGATGCCCGCTGGCTGCCCGAACGCTATGTTCGGATTGTGGAGAGTGACAGTGGTCATCCAAGCAGCGACCCACTGGACCTTCACCCCCAACCCTCCAGTAATGCATCCAGTAATGCGGAAAAGACCTGAATTCATGTTTTTGTGTTAAGTGTAAAAGTCTCTGTTTCTTTGTCTTGTTCATGTTACATATTTTTTCTTGTCCAGTTTTGTCTTTGAAATTGGTACCAGTTTTAAATATGGATCCTTATGTTTTTTCTAAAGTTTTGTTTTGAACCTGGTTCTCACCTGCAAGAGTAAAATTGGCAAAGCTCTCTTGACACAAACTTCCGGAAAATGAATGGCCAATATTAATTCTCTGCACTTTAAAATCTTTGAGTATGAAAGTGTGTGAATGAGTGAGTGAACATGTTCAAGGTTTAATGAAGAAAATCATTTAGGTTTGAATTATTGCATTGTTTTAAAGAAGGGGGAGAATGGAACATTAGCAAAAAAAAAACTCCAAAAAAAATGTACTTGATGATTGTATGACAGCTCTTAAGTCCCATTAAGAAGGTCGAATCAGTAGATTGGAGAGAGAACTCCGAGATCATCAAGGGAGGCACTTGGAGCAGAGAAAAGAGCCTCAAGAACCTACTAGTAAGGTCCCAGAACAGCAGAGACTGATCACGTTGAAAACCACTGCAGCTTCTGAAGAATGAGGAATTGCCAGCACTTCAGATCCACCAACAGCCAATATCAAGCCAACTCCTGTTGTTTCGACTCCAAGTAAAGTGACAACTGAAGCTATGGCTGGGAACAAATCAACACCTGTGGCCAGTGCCCGTCCAAAGGTCACATCTGCAACAGTCACCAATCGAACAACTCCGCAGATCTAAGCCCCAGATGGATGAATTCCCCCCCCCCCCGAGAGTAATCACAGTCAAGGATGGGATAAGAGGGGACCCTCTCTGACCAACCTAAGACAGGGCCTTCAGCTTGATCTGAAGAAGTTCCCCATGACAGGTAAGGCAGAGTCAGCGATCCACCCAACCTAAGACAAGCAAGTCGCATCTTTTAAAAGAAAGACGGGGGAGATGTTGGGGACCGACTGTGGGGTCAATGACCTTGGACCTGACCTTGGAAATACGCAACTGTATACACAAGGAAGTCACTCTTATCATGATGACTTTAAGCAATGTCAATCAGTTCTTATCATGATGACTTTAAGCAATGTCAATCAGTTCTTATCATGATGACTTTAAGCAATGTTAATCCTTTCTCATTTATCCTATATGTGATTTGTTTACTATTTTGTATGAATGTAGCTTCTCGCAACTCCCTAGTTTTAAGAAGAGTATTTAAGGTCGGAACTTAAAATAAAGGAGAGAGTCTCTTAGGCGGCAGTCTGGAGCTCACAGTCTTCTTGGACTGCTGACTTTGGCTGTAGTCCTCCCGAACTCCATCTGTTTGTCTCCCTTCTATTTTTTCCTAGTCCTTGCCACTATTTCAGGAATCCCAATCCGCGAACCCTGGTTTGCTGCCGTCTGGCCCCGGCAGTGTACAAATACCACAACTTGTTGATCCACTCATCAACTGAGGGACATCTGGGTTGGTTCCATATCTTTGCTATGGTGAATAGTGCTGCAATGAACATTGTTGTGCTAGTGGGATTAGTATGCCCTTGTTTCTGGATTGTTGGGTAAATGCCAAGTAGTGGAATTGCTGGGTCATAGGGGAGTTCTATATTTAGCCTTTTGAGGCACTGCCACACTGCTTTCCATAGTGGTTGAACGAGTTTGCACTCCCACCAACAGTGTAGTAGTGATCCCTCCTGGCCACATCCCCTCCAGCATCTGTTGTCATTCGTTTTCCTGATCCTGGCCATTCTAACTGGAGTGAGGTGGAACCTTAGACTTGTTTTGATTTGCATTTCTTTTATGACCAGAGATGTGGAGCATTTCTTCATGTGTCTATAGGCCATTTTTGTTTCTTCTTCAGAGAAGACTCTCTTTAAGTCTTTGGCCCATTTCTTAATGGGATGGGTGTTACTTTGGAGGTTAGTTTTGGAGTGATTCAATTTTTTGAGTTGTTGATATATTTTAGATATGAGGCCTTTGTCCGTTGTTTGGTTGGTGAAGATCTTCTCCCAGTCTGTAGGCTTCCTGATTAGTTTACTAGCTATATCCATTGCCATGCAAAAGCTCTGCAGTTTAATGCAGTCCCACTTATCCAGCCTTTCTCTGATTTGTTGTGATTCTTGGTCCTTATTAAGAAAGTTTCGACCTGTGCCAAGGAGGCCTAGTGTATCTCCTATTGTTCCTGTAAACTTTTCAGTGTGTCAGCTTTTACCTCCAGGTCTTTGATCCATTTGGAGTTAATTCTAGTGCAAAGTGACAAAGAAGGATCCAACTTTAGTTTTCTGCAGGTGTTTAACCAGTTCTGCGAGCACAACTTGTTGAAGAGGCTATCTTTCTTCCATTCTATTTTTTTGGCTCACTGGTCAAAGATTAGGTGGCCATAGGTCTGTGGTTTAATATCTGGGTCCGCAGTTCTACTCCATTGGACTTTAGGCCTGTTCTTGTGCTAGTACCAAGCTGTTTTGAGAATTATAGCTCTGTAATAGAGTCTTAAGTTAGGAATTGAAATTCCTCCAGCGCTGTCCTTTCTGCTAAGAAGTGTTTTTGCTATACGGGGTCTTTTATTATTCCATATAAAATTTTGAATTGCCTCTTCTATTTCTTTAAAGAATGACATTGGGATGTGGATGGGTATGGCATTGAATTGGTAGATAGCCCTTGGCAAGATTGTCATTTTCACAATGTTGATTCTTCCAATCCAGGAGCATGGGAGGTTTTTCCATTTCCTTAGTTCTGCTTTAATTTCCTTTTTTAGGGTTTTAAAGTTTTCATCTAAACGGTCCTTTACATTCTTAGTTAAGCTATTTGCTAGGTACTTTATTTTCTTTGAGGCTATTGTGAAAGGATTTTCTTTCCTGATTATTGCCTCGTTCCTCTCAGTGTTGGCGTAAAGTAAGGCAGTTGATTTGTGAGGGTTGATTTTATGGCCTGCTACCCTTCCAAAGTTTGAATCAGCTCAAGGAGCTTGGGAGTAGAGTCTATAGAATTCTTTAAATACAGAATCATGTCATCTGCAAAGAGGGATAGTTTTATTTCCTCTTTCCCTACTTGGATCCCTTTTATGCTTGCTTCTTGCCTTATTGCATTGCCTAGGAATTTTAGTACTATTTTAAAAAGGAGTGGAGAGAGTGGGCATCCTTGTCTCGTTCCTGATTTTAGAGGGAATGGCTTTAGATTTTCACCATTAAGTATAATACTAGCAGTGGGTTTCTCATACACAGCCTTTATTACATTGAGAAATGTTCCATGGATTACTAGTTTCTCCACATCTTTTAACATAAAGGGGTTTTGGATCTTGTCAAATGCCTTTTCCGCATCTATTGATACAATCATGTGATTTTATCCCTGCTCCTGTTGATGTGTTGAATTATATTAATTGATTTGTGTATGTTGAACCAGCTTTGCCTCCCTGTGATGAATCCAGTTTGATCATAGTGTATAATTTTTTTGATGAGTTGTTGTAGACGGTTGGCTAGTATTTTGTTGAGAAGTTTTGCATCGATGTTCATCAAAGAAATGGGGCTTCACAAAATGAGTTTGGTAAAGAACCTTCATTCTCAATTTCGTTGAAGAGCTTCAGGTGTATTGGTGTGAGCTCTGCTTTAAAGACCTTATAGAATTCAGCTGTGAATCCATCTGGCCCTGGGCTCTTTTTAAGTGGAAGTTGTCTAATTTCCATTTCTATTTCAGAGCTTGAAATAGGTCTGTTGAGTTGGGTTAGCTCTTCTTGGTTCAGTGTGGGTATGTTAATATTGTCTAGGATTTCATCCATTTCTTCTAGAATCTCAAATTTGTTGGCGTAAAGGTTTGAGAAGTATTCCCTCATGATATTCTGGATCTTGGTAGTTTCTGTTGTGATATTACCATTTTCATCTGCGATTTTGTTTATTTCGATATGCTCTCTTCTTTTTTTGGTAAGATTTGCTAAGGGCTTGTCAATTTTGTTAATTCTTTCAAAGAACCAACTCCTTGTTTTGTTGATTCTTTCTATTGATTTTTTTTATTCCAAATCATTTAATTCTGCTTTGATTTTAATAATTTCCTTTTCCTAATGGGTTTAGGGTTGGTTTGTTGCTCTTTTTCCATGAGGTTAAGGTGAGACATTAACTAGTTGTTTTGCCATTTTTCCAACTTGCTGTTGTAGGCACTCAGCGCTATAAATTTTCCTCTGAGTACTGCCTTTGTTGTGTCCCTAAGGAGTTGATATTTGTGTGCTCCTTATTGTTAAATTTCATAAATAGTTGGATATCTGTTCTGATCTCTTCGATTACCCATTGATTTTGATTCAACAATGTGTTGTTCAGTCTCCATGAGTTATAGAGTTTTCTTTCGTGGAGATTTGTGTTCAGCTCCAATTTGATGCCTTTATGGTCTGAGAGAGTGCATGGAATAATTTCAGGGTTTCTAAATCTGTCCAGGTTTGCTTTATGGCCTAAGATGTGGTCTATTTTGGAAAATGTTCCATGTGCTGCTGAGAAAAACGTATATTGTGGTGTTACTGGGTGGAATATTCTGCAGATGTCTGTTACATCTAGTTGGTCTATACAGTTGTTCAGTTCTAAGGTTTCTCTTTTGAGTTTTTGCCTTGTTGATCTGTCCATAGGTGAGAGTGGTGTGTTAAACTCACCAACAACCACTGTATTTCGATCTATGTATGGTTTCAGTGTAAGTAAAGTTTGCTTGATGAAGTTTGGAGCTCCGGGATTGGGTGTGTAAATATTTAAGATCGTTATGTCTTCCGGGAGGAAAGATCCCTTTAGTAGTATGTTGTACCCCTCTTTGTCTTTTCTTACTAATTTTAGTTTGAAGTCTATTGTATCTGATATGAGGATGGCAACTCCAGCCTGTTTATGGGGGCAGTTAGCTTGATAGAGTTTATTCCAACCTCTCCCTTTCAAAAGATGATTGTTTTTGGGTAAGATGTGTCTCTTGAAGACAGCAGAACGATGGCTCTTGCTTTTTGATCCAACTAGACAACCTATGCCGTTTAATTGGAGAGTTAAGTCCATTGATATTGAGAGTTAGGATTGAGAGATATTTATTAGTTCCTACCATTTTTAAAAGCTTTTAGTAGGGCCTGTGTCTTGACAGTTCTTGTGGTCCTTAGATGGTATGCTGTTTAGGTGCCTTTTCTTTCCCTATATTGCATTTATTTTGATTTTCTATGTATAGAGCATCTTTGAGAATTCTCTGTAGTGTTGGTTTTGTTTCGACATATTGTGGCAGCTTTTCCCTGGAATGGAATGTTTTTATTGTTCCCTCAGTTATGAATGAGAGCTTGGCTGGCTACAGTATTCTTGGTTGGTAGTTATTTGATTTAAGGGCATGACATATATGCTTCCAGTCACTTCGTGCTTGCATGGTCTCTGCTGAGAAATCTGGGGTTATACTGATTGGTTTGCCTTTGTAGGTTACTGATCCCTTTTCCCTGGCTGCCTTTAGGATCTTTCCTTTTGTTTCTATTGATCCAGTTCGGATCACAATGTGGCGGTGGGATGTTCTTTTCTGGTCAGGTCTGTTTGGAGTTCTAAAACCTTCTCGAATGTGGATGAGCCTGCCCTTCTGGATATTTGGGAAATTCTCTGAGATGATTCCCTGAAGTATATTTCCAATACCATTGACCTCTTTCTCCACGCCCTCCTCAATACCAACTAGCCTTAAATTAGGCTTCCTAATTGTATCTTGGACCTCCTGAAGCGCTCTCTCATATTTCCTAAGTTTGGATTGACTCATTTTCTGTTCTTTATAATACCTAAATTATCTTCAGCCACGGAAATTCTCTCCTCTGCATTGTCTAACCTGCTATCAAACCTATCTACTTTATTTTTCATCTCCCTTGCTACTAATTGCTCACTTTTGATGCCTTGCATCTCTTGTTTTAGATCATGTATGGATTTCTTTATTTCCACGATTTCCTTTTGAGTGGTTAGCTCAGTAGCTTTATTTTCTTCGGACATTTGCTGGAGTTTGGTCACGTTTTTATTTGTGGATTCTATGAATTCATCCATCTTTCTTTGAAAAACCTTTATTATGGCCTCCTTTATGGCTTCTTCTTTTTCACTTATCACCTTGTTTTTGCTTTCCTCTTGTTCAGGTATGGCTTCCTCCATTATCTCTTTCTTTATATTTTCACATTTTTCATTAATGATGTTTATCAATTGCATTTGTGTAGCACTTGGAAGACTCTCCTCTAGGTTTGCCAGTGACTGTTCCATTGTCTGTTTATATTGGGTGGGGGATTTTGTTTCTTGATTTGACATTTTTCTTGAGTTTCTTGTTCTGCCCATTTGAAAATGGGAGCAAGATTACTACTAAATACGATTATAGTTTTTCAGATATAACCAACCTAGACCTCTGTAGCTGGCAGACACTAGATGTTCACAAGTTTTGATTGGTATTATCACTCTTTCTTTTTGTGCACTTACAGACCAGTCTAATACAACCACTGATAAGCGATTTATACCCAAAACATTAAGCCTCTCAATCCAATCTCTATTGTCTTTAAGTCCCTCTGAGCCTAGAGAATAATTAGCCACCTACATATACAATATTGCTCAACAGCCATCAAGTGTAGATCCGTGCAGTATAAGGGTTGAAAGACGAGCAGAGGTCCAGAGATAGAAAAAAAGAATGAGAGAGGTCAGGGGAGGTGCAAGAGGATTAACGTAGGAGTTTAAGAATATTGTAGTAATGAAGAAAAGGTATAGCATAAGGATAACTGACCTAAGTTGTTACGTAGGTAGCATATTTGAGTACAAAGTTTGGAAAGAATTAGAATAAAACTTATGTGTTGCTGCACGACTAGCTCTTAGCCCAACCAGTGGCCTCACAGTGGACCATGGGATGGATCTGTTTTTCTTGTCAACGTTGAGGGAAAGGGGTATTTCACAAGATGCAGAAGCGAAGATTTCAGAAGCAAATGCTGTGAGTGAATTAGCTCGTAAAAGCATTTTTATTTTCTTTTATCTTTCTGCCAGTCTTGGGGCTTGAATTCAGGGCCTGAGCACTGTCCTCGGGTTTTCTCAAGTCTAGCCCTCTGCCACTTGAGCCACAGTGCCACATCTAGATTTTCTATCTATGTGATACTGAGCAATCAAACCCAGATCTTCATGGATGCTAGGCAAGCACTCTACCACTATGCCAAACTCTCAACCCTGACATAGTAATTATAAAGTCATCATCATCATCATCATATCCAAATATCCTTTCTCCTACAAAGAATGAACACTTAACTGTGTCTAATGCTTTTTTTTTAATTTCACTAATTCTTCTGTGTTTTTCCCTCTTGCATTTTTTACACATGACAGCAAAGCTAATCATCAGGAAAAATTGATTAGGATAGAGAACCCTAAAAATATCCTAGTAGATTGACGTCAAAAATATGTGCAAGATGCCCTGTGTGTTTGACCTAGTGGTAGAGTACTTGCCTACCAAGCAATAAGCCTCAGGTTTGATTCCTCATTACCACATACATAGAAAACGCTGCAAGTGGTGCTGTGGATCGGTGGGACAGCTAAAGCCTAAAGACAGCCCAAGAACAATGTTCACACTCTGAGGTCAAGTCCCAAGACTACCAAAAACAAAAAAAAATTCGACAAGGGGCAAAATGCAGGCAGAGAAGGCACTGTGAAGCAAATATTTTGTAAAGGATGAGGGCAATATTGACCCTTAAGTTTGGATCTTACCTAAGAAAGGCTCCTTGAACCTGAGACCAGACTGGTAGTTGGGCCTAGTGGAAGACATTGGGATTGGACAAATAAGGTGTGCTGTATACTACATCCACATGCATATTGTGAGATTGGAGGAGAGATTCAGCCTCCAGTATGTCTTTGGTGAGGTCTTCTGTGAGCAAGGATCTTTGGTCATTGGGCCCTGAAAGGTGACCCTGCCTCCCTCAAAATGGAACAGAATATGGAACCCTGGTAACCAAGCCACTGTAACTAACAACCAGCTCAAGCCAGCTCACTTGGCCTGTGGCTCAGGAGGAAGAAACATGTTGCTGTGCTGTTGCCAAAGGTCAGGAAACTCGAGTCTCAGGCATGGAAGTTGTGGATGTCTTACACGAAGATGTACATGCTAGATCATTGCCAAGCCACAAATCCAGTATAACAGAACTTTCTCTAAGAAGAAGGCCAGGAAAATCCAGGGCAACCAGATGAGGTAAATTTCTAAGAAGAAATGTATTTGACCCCATCATCCTCCCCATACACTACAACTTTCCTTTTTTTTTCATTTTTTTATTGTAATTAGTAAAAGGGTTAGATGATATTTGTCAGATAGAAGGTGCATGAATTCACATACATTGATACCCTTTCACATGTCTTGGTACCCATTTCCCTCCAATCCCACACCCCCCACCCGTCTTGGTTTTCCCCCCTTCCCTATCAAATTTCAAATATCCAAATACAAATAAATTCAATATATCAGATAACAAAGTGAGATACTATACCAATATGGGATAACCAAGGGACAGCAAACGAGATGAGAGACAACATAGTACATTAAGGACAACAATCATTCATTATATGGCTTTTGTTTCAATATCCTGGAGGTCTTTTCAATTAGCTTCACATTATATGGCCTTATATATGGCCTTTTGCTCTATTGCCAAGCTCTGCTAGTAGAGCCCAAGGTTTCTACTGATTATGACGAATGAGGGAAACCATTGAGACTAAGTTCCTTTGAGTCTGGCATACTTCACTTAATATGATTTGTTCTAAGTCTTTCCATTTCCTAACAAATGGGGCGATGTCATTCTTTCTGACAGCAGCATAGAATTCCATTGTGTACAAATACCACAACTTGTTGATCCACTCATCAACTGAGGGACATCTGGGTTGGTTTCATATCTTTGCTATGGTGAATAGTGCTGCAATGAACATTGTTGTGCTAGTGGGTTTAGTATGCCCTTGTTTCTGGATTGTTGGGTAAATGCCAAGTAGTGGAATTGCTGGGTCATAGGGGAGTTGTATGCTTAGCCTTTGAAGCACTGCCGCACTGCTTTCCATAGTGGTTCAACGAGTTTGCACTCCCACCAACAGGGTAGTAGTGATCCCTTCTGGCCACATCCCCTGCAGCATCTGTTGTCATTCGTTTTCCTGATCCTGGCCATTCTAAGTGGAGTTAGGTGGAATCTTAGACTTGTTTTGATTTGCATTTCTCTTATGACCAGAGATGTCGAGTATTTCTTCATGTGTCTATAGGCCATTTTTGTTTCTTCTTCAGAGAAGACTCTCTTTAAGTCTTTGGCCCATTTTTAATGGGATGGGTGTTACTTTGGAAGTTAGTTTTGGAGTGATTCAATTTTTTGAGTTGTTGATATATTTTAGTAATGAGGCCTTTGTCCGTTGTTTGGTTGGTGAAAATCTTCTCCCACTCTGTAGGCTTCCTGATTAGTTTACTAGCTATATCCGTTGCCATACAAAAGCTCTGCAGTTTAATGCAGTCCCACTTATCCAGCCTTTCTCTGAATTGTTGTGATTCTTGGTCCTTTTTAAGAAAGTTTCGACCTGTGCCAAGGAGGCCTAGTGTATCTCCTATTCCTTCCTGTAAACTTTTCAGTGTGTCAGCTTTTACCTCCAGGTCTTTGATCCATTTGGAGTTAATTCTAGTGCAAGGTGACAAAGAAGGATCCAACTTCAGTTTTCTGCAGGTGTTTAACCAGTTCTGCCAGCACAACTTGTTGAAGAGGCTATCTTTCTTCCATTCTATTTTTTTGGCTCCCTGGTCAAAGATTAGGTGGCCATAGGTCTGTGGTTTAATATCTGGGTCCGCAGTTCTACTCCATTGGACTTCAGGCCTGTTCTTGTGCCAGTACCAAGCTGTTTGGAGAATTATAGCTCTGTAATAGAGTCTTAAGTTTGGAATTGAAATTCCTCCAGCGCTGTTCTTTCTGCTAAGAAGTGTTTTTGCTATACGGGGTCTTTTATTATTCCATATGAAATTTTGAATTGCCTCTTCTATGTCTTTAAAGAATGACATTGGGATGTTGATGGGTATTACATTGAATTTGTAGATAGCCCTTGGCAAGATTGTCATTTTCACAATGTTGATTCTTCCAATCCAGGAGTATGGGAGGTTTTTCCATTTCCTTAGTTCTTCTTTAATTTCCTTTTTTAGGGTTTTAAAGTTTTCATCTAAACGGTCCTTTACATTCTTAGTTAAGCTAATTCCTAGGTACTATATTTTCTTTGAGGCTATTGTGAAAGGATTTTCTTTCCTGATTATTGCCTCGTTCCTCTCAGTGTTGGCGTAAGGTAAGGCAGCTGATTTGTGAGGGTTGATTTTATGGCCTGCTACCCTTCCAAAGCTTTGAATCAGCTCAAGGAGCTTGGGAGTAGAGTCTATAGGATTCTTTAAATACAGAATCATGTCATCTGCAAAGAGGGATAGTGTTATTTCCTCTTTCCCTACTTGGATCCCATTTATGCTTGCTTCTTGCCTTATTGCACTGTCTAGGAATTCTAGTACTATGTTAAAAAGGAGTGGAGAGAGTGGGCATCCTTGTCCCGTTCCTGATTTTAGAGGGAATGGCTTTAGATTTTCACCATTAAGTATAATACTAGCAGTGGGTTTCTCATACACAGCCTTTATTACATTGAGAAATGTTCCATGGATTACTAGTTTCTCCACATCATTTAACATAAAGGGGTTTTGGATCTTGTCAAATGCCTTTTCCGCATCTATGGAGACAATCATGTGATTTTATCCCTGCTCCTATTGATGTGTTGAATTATATTAATTGATTTGTGTATGTTGAACCAGCTTTGCCTCCCTGTGATGAATCCAGTTTGATCATAGTGTATAATTTTTTTGATGAGTTGTTGTAGACGGTTGGCCAGTATTTTGTTGAGAAGTTTTGCATCGATGTTCATCAAAGAAATGGGTCTATAGATCTCTTTCTTTGATGAATCTCTGTCTGGTTTGGGGATGAGGGATATGCTGGCTTCACAGAATGAGTTTGGTAAAGGACCTTCATTTTCAATTTCGTTGAAGAGCTTGAGGAGTATTGGTGTGAGCTCTGCTTTGAAGACCTTATAGAATTCAGCTGTGAATCCATCTGGCCCTGGGCTCTTTTTAAGTGGAAGTTGTCTAATTTCCATTTCTATTTCAGAGCTTGAAATAGGCCTGTTGAGTTGGGTTAGCTCTTCTTGGTTCAGTGTGGGTATGTTAATATTGTCTAGGAATTCATCCATTTCTTCTAGATTCTCAAATTTGTTGGCGTAAAGGTTTGAGAAGTATTCCCTCATGATATTCTGGATCTTGGTAATTTCTGTCGTGATATTACCATTTTCATCTGCGATTTTGTTTATTTCGATATGCTCTCTTCTTTTTTTGGTAAGATTTGCTAAGGGCTTGTCAATTTTGTTAATTCTTTCAAAGAACCAACTCCTTGTTTTGTTGATTCTTTCTATAGATTTTTTTATTCCAAATCATTTAATTCTGCTTTGATTTTAATAATTTGCTTTCTCCTAATGGGTTTAGGGTTGGTTTGTTGCTCTTTTTCCATGAGGTTAAGGTGAGACATTAACTAGTTGTTTTGCCATTTTTCCAACTTGCTGTTGTAGGCACTCAGCGCTATAAATTTTCCTCTGAGTACTGCCTTTGTTGTGTCTCTGAGGAGTTGATATTTGTGTGCTCCTTATTGTTAAATTTCATAAACAGTTGGATATCTGTTCTGATCTTTTCGATTAACCATTGATTTTGATTCAACAATGTGTTGTTCAGTCTCCATGAGTTACAGGGTTTTCTTTGGTGGAGATTTGTGTTCAGCTCCAATTTGATGCCTTTATGGTCTGAGAGTGTGCATGGAATAATTTCAGTGTTTCTGAATCTGTCCAGGTTTGCTTTATGGCCTAAGATGTGGTCTATTTTGGAAAATGTTCCATGTGCTGCTGAGAAAAACGTATATTGTAGTGTTACTGGGTGGAATATTCTGCAGATGTCTGTTAGATCTAATTGGTCTATTTAGATGTTCAGTTCTAAGGTTTCTCTTTTGAGGTTTTGCCTTGTTGATCTGTCCATAGGTGAGAGTGGTGTGTTAAACTCACCAACAACCACTGTATTTCGATCTATGTATGGTTTCAGTGTAAGTAAAGTTTGCTTGATGAAGTTTGGAGCTCCGGGATTGGGTGTGTAAATATTTAGGATCGTTATGTCTTCCGGGAGGAAAGATCCCTTTAGTAGTATGTAGTAACATTCTTTGTCTTTTCTTACTAATTTTAGTTTGAAGTCTATTGTATCTGATATGAGGATGGCAACTCCAGCCTGTTTATGGGGGCAGTTAGCTTGATAGAGTTTATTCCAACCTCTCCCTTTCAAAAGATGATTGTTTTTGGGTAAGATGTGTCTCTTGAAGACAGCAGAACGATGGGTCTTGCTTTTTGATCCAACTAGACAACCTATGCAGTTTAATTGGAGAGTTAAGTCCATTGATATTGAGAGTTAGGATTGAGAGATATTTATTAGTTCCTACCATTTTTAAAAGCTTTTAGTAGGGCCTGTGTCTTGACAGTTCTTGTGGTCCTTAGATGGTATGCTGTTTAGGTGCCTTTTCTTTCCCTATATTGCATTTATTTTGATTTTCTATGTATAGAGCATCTTTGAGAATTCTCTGTAGTGTTGGTTTTGTTTCGACATATTGTTGCAGCTTTTCCCTGAATGGAATGTTTTTATTGTTTCCCCAGTTATGAATGAGAGCTTAGCTGGCTACAGTATTCTTGGTTGGTAGTTATTTGATTTAAGGGCATGACATATATGCTTCCAGTCACTTCGTGCTTGCATGGTCTCTGCTGAGAAATCTGGGGTTATTCTGATTGGTTTGCCTTTGTAGGTTACTTATCCCTTTTCCCTGGCTGCCTTTAGGACCTTTTCTTTCGTTTCTATTGATCCAGTTCGGATCACAATGTGGCGGTGGGATATTCTTTCCTGGTCAGGTCTGTCTGGAGTTCTAAAACCTTCCCATATCTGGATGGGCTTGCCCCTCTGGATATTTGGGAAATTCTCTGAGATGATTCCCTGAAGTATATTTCCAATACCATTGACCTCTTTCTCCACGCCCTCCTCAATACCAACTAGCCTTAAATTAGGCTTCCTAATTGTATCTTGGACCTCCTGAAGCACTCTCTCATATTTCCTAGATTTGGATTGACTCATTTTCTGTTCTTTATAATACCTAAATTATCTTCAGCCACGGAAATTCTCTCCTCTGCAATGTCTAACCTGCTATCAAAGCTATCTACTTTATTTTTCATCTCCCTTGCTTCTAATTGCTCACTTTTGATGCCTTGCATCTCTTGTTTCAGATCATGTATCGATTTCTTTATCTCCTTGATTTCCTTTTGAGTGGTTAGCTCAGTAGCTTTATTTTCTTCGGACATTTGCTGGAGTTTGGTCACGTTTTTATTTGTGGATTCTATGAATTCATCCATCTTTCTTTGAAAAACCTTTATTATGGCCTCCTTTATGGCTTCTTCTTTTTCACTTATCACCTTGTTTTTGCTTTCCTCTTGTTCAGGTATGGCTTCCTCCATTATCTCTTTCTTTATATTTTCACATTTTTCATTAATGATGTTTATCAATTGCATTTGTGTAGCACTTGGAAGACTCTCCTCTAGGTTTGCCAGTGACTTTTCCATTGTCTGTTTACATTGGGTGGGGGATGTTGTTCCTTGATTTGACATTTTTCTTGAGTTTCTTGTTCTGCCCATTTGACTATGGGAGCAAGATTTCTACTAAATACGATTATAGTTTTTCAGATATAACCAACCTAGACCTCTGTAGCTGGCAGACACTAGATGTTCACAAGTTTTGATTGGTATTATCACACTTTCTTTTTGTGCACTTACAGACCAGTCTAATACAACCACTGATAAGTGATTTATACCCAAAACAATAAGCCTCTCAATCCAATCTCTATTGTCTTTAAGTCCCTCTGAGCCTAGAGAATAATTAACCCCCTACATATACAATATTGCTCAACAGCCATCAAGTGTAGATCCGTGCAGTATAAGGGTTGAAAGACGAGCAGAGGTCCAGAGATAGAAAAAAAGAATGAGAGAGGTCAGTGGAGGTGCAAGAGGCTTAACGTAGGAGTGTAAGAATATTGTAGTAATGAAGAAAAGGTATAGCATAAGGATAACTGACCTAAGTTGGTAAGTAGGTAGCATATTTGAGTACAAAGTTTGGAAAGTATTAGAATAAAACTTATGTGTTGGTGCCCGACTAGCTCTTAGCCCAACCTGTGGCCTCACAGTGGACCATGGGATGGATCTGTTTTTCTTGTCTACGTTGAGGGAAAGGGGTATTTCACAAGATGCAGAAGCGAAGATTTCAGAAGCAAATGCTGTGAGTGAATTAGCTCGTAAAAAGCATTTTTATTTCCTTTTACCTTTCTGCCAGTCTTGGGGCTTTTATTAAGGGCCTGGGCACTGTCCTCGGGTTTTCTCAAGTCTAGCCCTCTGCCACTTGAGCCACAGTGACACATCTAGATTTTCTATCTATGTGATACTGAGCAATCAAACCCAGATCTTCATGGATGCTAGGCAAGCACTCTACAACTATGCCAAACTCTCAACCCTGACATAGTAATTATAAAGTCATCATCATCATATCCAAATATCCTTTCTCCTACAAAGAATGAACACTTTTCTATGAGTGTAATGCTTTCTTTTTAATTTCACTAATTCTTCTGTGTTTTTCCCTCTTGCATTTTTACACATGACAGCAAAGCTAATCATCAGGAAAAAATTAATTAGGATACAGAAACCTAATAATATCCTAGTAGATTGACGTCAAAAATATGTGCATGTTGCCCTGTGTGTTTGACCTAGAGTCCTTGGCTACCACGCAAAAAGCCTTAGGTTTGATTCCTCATTAACACATACATAGAAAACGCTGCAAGTGGTGCTGTGGCTCGGTGGGAGAGCTAAAGCCTAAAGAAAGCCCAAGAACCATGTTCACAATCTGAGGTCAAGTCCGAAGACTAGCAAAAACAAAAAAAAAATTTCGACAAGGGGCAAAATGCAGGCAGAGAAGGCACCGTGAAGCAAATGTTTTGTAAAGGATGAGGGCAATATTGACCCTTAAGTTTGGATCTTACCGAAGAAAGGCTCCTTAGGCCTGAGACCAGACTGGTAGTTGGGCCTAGTGGAAGACATTGGGATTGGACAAATAAGGTGTGCTGTTTACTACATCCACATGTATATTGTGAGATTGGAGGAGAGATTCAGCCTCCAGTATGTCTTTGGTGAGGTCTTCTGTGAGCAAGGATCTTTGGTCATTGGGCCCTGAAAGGTGGCCCTGCCTCCCTCACAATGGAACAGAATATGGAACCCTGGTAACCAAGCCACTGTAACTAACAACCAGCTCAAGCCAGCTCACTTGGCCTGTGGCTCAGGAGGAAGAAACATGTTGCTGTGCTGTTGCCAAAGGTCAGGAAACTCGAGTCTCAGTCATGGAAGTTGTGGATATCTTACTCGAAGATGTACATGCTAGATCATTGCCAAGCCACAAATCCAGTATAACAGGCCTTTCTCTAAGAAGAAGGCCAGGAAAATCTAGGGCAACCAGTTGAGGTATATTTCTAAGAAGAAATGTATTTGACCCCATCATTCTCCCCACACACTACAACTTTTTTTTAATACTTTTTATTGTAATTATTAAAAGGGTTACATGATATTTGCCAGATAGAAGGTGCATTAATTCACATACATTGATACCCTTTCACATGTGTTGGTACCCATTTCCCTCCAACCCCACACCCCCCACCCTTCTTGGTTTTCCCCCCTTCCCTATCAAATTTCAAATATCCAAAAACAAATAAATTCAATATACCAGATAACAAAGTGAGATACCATACCTGTATGGGATAACCGAGGGACAGCAAAGGAGATGAGAGACAATATAGTATATTAAGGACAACAATCATTCATTATGTGGCTTTTGTTTCAATATCCTGGATGCCCTTTCAGTTAGCTTCTCATTATATGGCCTTATATATGGCCTTTTGCTGTATTGCAAATCTCTGCTAGTAGAGCCCAAGGTTTCTACTGATTATGACGAATGAGGGAAAACACTGAGCCTAAGTTCCTTTGAGTCTGGCTTACTTCACTTAATATGATTTGTTCTAAGTCTTTCCATTTCCTAACAAATGGGGCGATGTCATTCTTTCGGACAGCAGCATAGAATTCCATTGTGTACAAATACCACAACTTGTTGATCCACTCATCAACTGAGGGTCATCTGGGTTGGTTCCATATCTTTGCTATGGTGAATAGCGCTGCAATGAACATTGTTGTGCTAGTGGGTTTAGTATGCCTTTGTTTCTGGATTGTTGGGTAAATGCCAAGTAGTGGAATTGCTGGATCATATGGGAGTTCTATGTTTAGCCTTTTGAGGCACTGCCACACTGCTTTCCATAGTGGTTGAACGAGTTTGCACTCACACCAACAGTGTAGTAGTGATCCCTCCTGGCCACTTCCCCTCCACCATCTGTTGTCATTCGTTTTCCTGATCCTGGCCATTCTAACTGGAGTGAGGTGGAATCTTAGAGTTGTTTTGATTTGCATTTCTTTTATGACCAGAGATGTGGAGCATTTCTTCATGTGTCTATAGGCCATTTTTGTTTCTTCTTCAGAGAAGACTCTCTTTAAGTCTTTGGCCCATTTTGTAATGGATGGATGTTACTTTGGAGGTTAGTTTTGAAGTGATTCAATTTTTTGAGTTGTTGATATATTTTAGATATGAGGCCTTTGTCCGTTGTTTGCTTGGTGAAGATCTTCTCCTACTCTGTAGGCTTCCTGATTAGTTTACTAGCTATATCCGTTGAAATACAAAAGCTCTGCAGTCCCACTTATCCAGCTTTTCTCTGATTTGTGGGTCCTTATTAAGAAAGTCTCAACCTCTGCCAAGGATGCCTAGTGTATCTCCTATTCCTTCCTGTAAACTTTTCAGTGTGTCTGCTTTTACCTCCAGGTCTTTGATCCATTTGGAGTTAATTCTAGTGCAAGGTGACAAAGAAGGATCCAACTTCAGTTTTCTGCAGGTGTTTAACCAGTTCTGCCAGCACAACTTCTTGAAGAGGCTATCTTTCTTCCATTCTATTTTTTTGGCTCCCTTGTCAAAGATTAGGTGGCCATAGGTCTGTGGTTTAATATCTGGATCCGCGGTTCTATTCCATTGGACTTCAGGCCTGATCTTGTGCCAGTACCAAGCTGTTATGAGAATCATAGCTCTGTAATAGTGTCTAAAGTTTGGAATTGAAATCCTCCAGCGCTGTTCTTTCTGCTAAAATGTGTTTTTGCTCTAAGGGGTCTTTTATTATTCCATATGAAATTTTGAATTGCCTCTTCTATTTCTTTAAAGAATGACATTGGGATGTTGATGGGTATTGCATTGAATTTGTAGATAGCCCTTGGCAAGATTGTCATTTTCACAATTTTGATTCTTCCAATCCAGGAGCATGGGAGGTTTTTCCATTTCCTTAGTTCTGCTTTAATTTCCTTTTTTAGGGTTTTAAAGTTTTCATCTAAACGGTCCTTTACATTCTTATTTAAGCTAATTCCTTGGTACTATATTTTCTTTGAGGCTATTGTGAAAGGAATTTCTTTCCTGATTATTGCCTCTTTCCTCTCAGTGTTGGCGTAAAGGAAGGCAGTTGATTTGTGAGGGTTGATTTTATGGCCTGCTACATTTCCAAATCTTGGATTCAGCTCAAGGAGCTTGGGAGTAGAGTCTATAGGATTCTTTAAATACACAATCGTGTCATCTGCAAAGTGGGATAGTTTTATTTCCTCTTTCCTTACTTGGATCCCCTTTATGCTTTATCTTGCCTTATTGCACTGCCTAGGAATTCTATTACTATGTTAAACGGAGTGGAGAGAATGGGCATCCTTGTCTCGTTCCTGATTTTACAGGGAATGGCTTTAGATTTTCACCCTTAAGTATAATACTGGCAGTGGGTTTCTCATACACAGCCTTTATTACATTGAGAAATGTTCCATGGATTCCTAGTTTCTCCACATCTTTTAACATAAAGGGGTTTTTGATCTTGTCAAATGCCTTTTCCGCATCTATTGAGACAATCATGTTATTTTTGTCCTTGCTCCTGTTGATGTGTTGAATTACATTAATTGATTTGTGTATGTTGAACCAGCTTTGCCTCCCTGTGATGAATCCAGTTTGATCATAGTGTACAATTTTTTTGGTGAGTTGTTGTAGACGGTTGGCCAGTATTTTGTTGAGAAGTTTTGCATCGATGTTCATCAAAGAAATGGGTCTATAGTTCTCTTTCTTTGATGAATCTCTGTCTGGTTTGGGGATGAGGGATATACTGGCTTCACAGAATGAGTTTGGGAAAGAACCTTCATTTTCAATTTCGTTGAAGAGCTTGAGGAGTATTGGTGTGAGCTCTGCTTTGAAGACCTTATAGAGTTCTGCTGTGAATCCATCTGGCCCTGGGCTCTTTTTAAGTGGAAGTTGTCTAATTTCCATTTCTATTTCAGAGCTTGAAATAGGCCTGTTGAGTTGGGTTAGCTCTTCTTGGTTCAGTGTGGGTATGTTAATATTGTCTAGGAATTCATCCATTTCTTCTAGATTCTCAAATTTGTTGGCGTAAAGGTTTGAGAAGTATTCCCTCATGATATTCTGGATCTTGGTAATTTCTGTCGGGATATTACCATTTTCATCTGCGATTATGTTTATTTCGATATGCTCTTATAGCTAATTGGAGTTGAGAGATTCACTCAATTTCTTGCCCTGTTCATTGGAACCCAGTGCTAGGTTCTCATATTGTTAATTGTAGCTATAGAGAAGGCTGAGGTCTGGGGATCCTCGTTAGAATCCAGCCCCTGAAAGAAAGTCACTGATAGAAATCTTTATCTTCAGTTAAGCACGAATAAATAAGGCAAAAGAGGAACTGTGGCTCAGTTCCTCTTGTACCAGCCATGAGAAAATTAGTAATTGGCAGCACCTGGTCCCTGAGAGAAATCCTTAGCACTGGTTCAAAAAAAGAAAGAAAATAATGAGAAAAATTAAAACTTGCTGAGGAATCCATAAGGATAAACGTGCCTGTGAATAATCTTGTCATTTCAGATTCCCTCAAGAGCTTATGTCTCTCTATATTTTATCAAGTTTTTTTAAAGATATTTACATATTTTCTATCTTTCTTAAACAGAGATAGCCATCCACAAAACACAAACACAAACTCTCACACAGTATACCACCCACCCATCAGTGTCTGACTATGTATATATGTATAGTCATATGTATTGATCTGTCTCTCTATACTAATATATAAATGCATAAACATATGTATTTAGACAAACAGGAAACATACATAGATAGGTCTCAGGCATTTCCAGATTTTGTGCAAGTCTTCTGAGTGCAACTTACCATTGTATTGTTTGTCAAGATAGAGTCCCTCTAACTTTTGGCCAGCTTCTTGTCCTTTGATACTTTTTTCTGGCAGTCCTGGGTTTTGAACGCTAGGCCTGGATGCTGTCTCTGAGCTTGAGCTTCTTGCATTCAGTAGTTTATTGCAGATAAGTGTCTCATGGTGTTTCTGTCCTGGGCTGGCTTTGAATTGTGATCCTGAGATCTCAAACTCCTGAGTAGCTAGGATGACAGTCTTGAGCTACCAGTACCTGGTTCCTTTGCCTCTTTTACCCTTTTTTGGCCCCACCACAGCCATGGTATCTACCTTCCTATGTTCTCTCCACCTGCCCCCAGACAGGGGTCTGACAGATGCTTTCCACCCACTTATTCATGTCCTCCTCTGTATTGGCTGACAGCTAAGACATGCACTCACTTGTCTGGATGCCAAACACAAAGCCATGTGATTGTTTCTCAGTCTTGAACATCGTATCAGATTTATAGCACCACAGAGGGTCAGGTTGATGCTCCTCCAGGGCTTCTTAAATTGTTCTCATATTAATCCACAACACGTTTGTTATCACTTGTCCAGCTAATTCATGGACTAAACCAGCATTCCCAACAAACTTAGATCCCAATACCATGAGGACACTTAAGGGTGCATTAGGAGTGTGACCTGTAGGTGGATGTGAGCCTGTCTAACTTGGAGGGGATTTCTCCACCACAGGAAATGGAATACAAATTTAGAATCTGCTTTCATGAGGTGACAATCTCTGGCAGATGTTCTCATCAAATGTGTCACTGCCTACTTCCAGCTTAAAACATGAGTTGATGACCCAGCATAACAGAGAATGTATTCACCCCGGCCCAACACATAGGCTTGGACCCTGAACTTTCAGGTAGCATTTGGCTTTGAAGGTCATGAGATCTTAGTCTACCAATGATGAGCCCCCTCCCGTGAGGCATAGCAAACAGAGCCAAAGTGCAACCCAGTTAAGCACCAGATCAAGCTTCCCTTCTTCAGTAGGGTATGGTTTGAAAACTGTGCATAGCTTCTGTTTGAAGCCAGTCCAGAAAGGAAAGTCCATGAAACTCTCATTTCCAGTTAACCGCCAAGAAAAAGGCAAAGATAGAGATGAAGCTCAAGAGAGGTAGAGAGCCATCTGAAAAGAATGGTTACACCCTGCAACATCCTCATTATCTGATCTTGAAAACATCTCTGCATGCATCCCAGCATGAAGCCAGCATCTGGGGGTGACAGTGACCCCTGCGCCCATTGGCAACCTGCACTGTCTCTGACATCTGTAATGTGAACCTCATTCTGTTGGGTTTGTGAAGTGGTGTCAACCCTGCAGAAGGAACCAACTGTGCCCTAACTCCCACTGTCCCCTGGGGCCCCTAGCATTCCCCCATCTGCACTCCTCCTGTGGTTTCTGATCCTAGTGAGCCCTCCTGCCCTGTCCAACACTCACATGAAGTGCATATTTCTTCTCCTGGGGCAACTTCTCCACAGAGAGTATATGACATGCCAACTCTCCAGGCACGGGGAGATCCTGCGAAAGTAGCAAATCAATGATAAGGACATAAAGTGATGAATAGAATTTTAGATTCTGATGGTAGACAGTCTGCAAAATCCAAGCGAAAATGGAATTGGAGGGGACCAGGGATCAGGATGTGGGCATGGAGCATTCCTGCCAAGGGGGTGGAGGAAGTCACAGGCTGGGGGATGCACAGGATGATCCATGGGCCCTGTGCAGCTACTGGGTCACCCCCTTCTGCATCTCAGCCTTTGGCTTTGAGCTCTGTGATCGTCAAGATGTGCAAAGTCTGTACTCTCGCTGGCAGAAGAAAGGACCCTGGGAAGACCATTGTAGACCCTCTGTGAGTGTAGGAAGGGGTAGTCTGGATACCCAGTCCAAGAGGAGCTAAAACTGTAGTCGAGGGGTGTGCAAGGAGTGGGTGTGAGGGTTGTGGGCAGTCACAGTCACGGCAGAGGTGGCTCTGTCTGTGGGGTGAGTGCCTCCCTGCAGGCACAGCACTGGACATATCAGAGATCCACATGAAAAGGAAAAGCTGGAAATGGCACTATGGTTCAAATGGTAGAGCATCAACCTTGAGCAAAAGAGCTCAGGACAGTACCCAGGACCTGAGTTCAAGCCTCATGACTGTAAAAGAAAAAGAACCAGGACTATGAGAGGGAACCTGGTACTCTCTTGGTCTAATCAGACACAAGAAGAGGCCAGGATAGGCTGTGGAAAAACACAGAAAACATCTTCCCCCAGCTCATCCTGTCCTGCCAGCAGGGACAGCCATGTAACTAGGGCTACGGTGAGATCATCTTCACCCCTGTGCTGCCATCTGAATTGTAGGCCTCTGTCCTGGCATGGGGTGTCCTGATGGCTGAGCAGGTGCCCTAACCCTAGATGGAGAGCAGCCACTGACTGTGGTAGCTAAGGAGAGATCTGTTCCATAGCTATCAGGCCACCCAGCATGGGAGCCATAACCACCCCTCACCCAGGTAGAGGCCAATGGTTCTCCAGGTACTACTAGCATTGCCCCACCCCTAGCTCTGGGTACACGTGACATTCCCTCCACAAGGAGCAGGACTAAGTGAAGGATCAGGAAGCTGCCTATGGGCTTCAGATGATGGCCAGGCTGGCACTACAGATGGCCTCAATCTGTCACCACCTTCCCCTGCCTCCATCATTCCTCCATCATGCCTCTCTACCTCCCACCCATTAACCTTGGAAACCAATGAACTGGGCTCTCATCATTCCTCTCATCTCTTCACCCACCTTGCCATGCGTCCATCCCTCTGTCACTTCCACCCCACACACATCCCACCACCAGCCACCCTGTAGCTTATGAGGATCCCAGAAGAAGCTCTTGGTGAAGGGCTTGTGACCACAAAACAGTTACTATCACCCGCTCCGGCCTGATCCACCACAGAATAAGAACAGCCAAGCAGGCACACACTGCAGCAGAGTTGCTCTGCTGCCACCCTGATTTCTTCATGGCCAGGACTTGGCTCTCCTCAGCCTCCCAGCTCAGTAACCAGAACATTGTGCTTTCACAGAGCCATGGCTTCCAGTCTCCATGGACACAATGACATCAAGGTGATGCCAACTTCCCCATCTCTATATACTTGTAACTATGGGATGGGAGCTGAGGTTCTCTTCTGTGACTCCATCTGCTAAGAGGCTCATGCAGATTTCTATCCTTTGCTCATCATGGTGACTCTTTGGTTAACAAATCACTGCTGGGCTTCCAGTTCACCACATATAGAACCCATACTCCAACACTTTTCTTAGAAGGACTGATGACTTTTAAATATTCTCTAGTTTTAAATTTCTAGTTCCTTCTCTCTTTCATTTATATATTTCCCTTCCTCACATACTTCCCTTTTTTTACCTTCCTTCTTTCATTGCTGGCCTTGAACTCAAGACCTGGAGCTTTTTCTTAGCTTTTCTTTGCTCAAGGTAGCAGTCTAGCTCTTGAGTCACAGCTCTACTTCAATCTTTGTTCTTGCTCTAAACTGGGAGTAAGAGTCTCATGCATTTTTCCCTTTGCTTGGTTGGTTTTAAACCACAATACTAAGATCAGGATCCTGAATATGCCTCGGATTACAGGTATTATCTAATCAAAGCAAATTCCTGATTTCTTTTTTAGAAATAATTAGTTCTTTCAGGTGAGCCACCAGCCACTCATGCAAGAGCATTGCAGGATCCCAGCATTCATCTTGTCTCCAGTCTTATTCCATCCATCTCACAATGGTCATCTAAAACACCCTGCTGCATGCCTGAAGTCGCAAGGAACCTTTTCAACGCTATGAGAAGCCCCCTTAAGCTCTGCCTCAGATATGCCCAGCCCCCATCCCACTTCCACATGAGCATTTGTTTAGGAGAAATTTCCTGAGTACATCATCATCTTTTCCTCACCATTCAAATTTCATCTTTGGAGTCATTTCTCCCAGACAAAGAGGAACATGATCCATGGTTTGATAGCAGCTCCAGCTTCATAGTCCCAGCCACCAACACCCCCCCATTACCCTGCCAGACACCTGAATTCAAGAACAATGTTTTCACTACTCCTGACCCTTATCAAATGTTTTAACTTATACAGTGCATTAAAATAATTTTACTAAATGGAATAAACACATGGCATCAAGCTTCAGAATCTTTGCACCTGAACTTTTAGTGAATCACAGACACACCAGCATTTCTGTAGGCAACAGAAATCTTAGCTTTGAGATTTCAGCATTCCTGGTATCCAAGTTTGGATGTGCTAACACTGCCCTTAATGGGGCACTTCAATCACACAATCCCACAACAATCAATGTCATTTAACATTCACTGGTAGGTGGTGCTAGGAAAAGACTGATGTGCCAACTCCATGCTGGCTTGACCTATGCCATCTTCAAACCTGGAGCAAGTGGGGCTCCTCTCTCCATGACACCTTTTGTGTACTACCCCAGGAGGACCTTTACCTTGAGACAAAATTATGAAGACTATCTCTACCAGCAAAGATTCCAGTGAGATGTGCCTACATGGATAAAGCTAAAATCTCACTAAAGTGAGGTTGTTGGCAGTGCTGGAGCCTGAACTCAGGGCCTGGGCACTAAGCATTTGTACTCAAGACTAGCCCTTTACCACTTGAGTCCAAACTCCATTCCCAGCTGTTTTTATTTTTGTAAGTAAGAATCTATCAGACTTTCCTGTTCTAGGTGACTTGCAACTTCCATACTCAGATCTCAGCCTCCTGACCAGCCTGGATTAAAAGTGTGGATCAGCCATGCACCACACCTGAGGACTTCTGCCAGCACATTTTTTCCCAAAAATTGGAAGAGGAAGATGAGGGAGGGTTGGGCTCATCCTGCCCTGCATATGAAGGAGAGCATCAGCGCCTGAACTTCATTCCCTGTTGTAGGCTGCTGGAGGAAAAGGAAGCAAATAGGCACAGGCTGGCAGCAGATGCCACAGAACAACTTGTGACCAAGACTCCCAGAGCAGACCTCAGAATCGATGACAGAGTTGGATCTACCCAGTAACAGAGGCAGTGGTGACACCTGAGACTGCGCGTTTGAGCCTTTGTTGCTAGTAAACAGGGCCACCTATGTCTCAATGAGAAAGGTGAGATTTTGGTGGAGAAGGTGAGATTAAACATTATGTATCATGCAAGAAGACAGACTATAAGGGGTCTTTTATTATTCCAAGTGAAATTTTGGATTTCCTCTTCTGTTTCTTTAAAGAATGACATTGGGATATTGATGAATATTGCACTCAATTTGTAGATAATCCTTATCAAGATTGCCATTTTTACAATATTACTTCTTCCAAAGCAGGAGCATAGGTTTTTGCATTTCCTCAGTTCTGCGTTAATTTCCTTCTCCAGGGTTTATAGTTCCATCAAAAAGGTGCTTTACATTCTAAGTTAATTCCTAGGTATTTTATTTTCTTTGATAGCAAAATGAGTTGCTATCCTGATTCTTGCCTCATTCCTCTCATTTGTTGGCATATAGGAAGGCAGTTGACATTGAGGGTTAATTTTATACCCTGCTACCTTACCAAAGTTTTATATCAGCTCAAGCAGCTTTGGAGTAGAGTCTATAGGGTTCTTTAAATACAGAATCATGTCATCTGTAAGGAGAGAAAGTTTCAGTTCCTCTTTCCCTTTTCCTCCTCACTCCAGTTAGAATGGCCAAGATCCAGAAATCTAATAACGTATGCTGGAGGGGATGTGGCCAGGAGGGATCACTACTACACTGCTGGTGGGATTGCAAACTCGTTCAACCACTATGGAAAGCACTATGGCAGTATCCCAAAAAGACTAAACATAGAGCTCCCCTGTGATCCAGCAATTTCACTACTTGCCAATCGTCCAGATAGGACACACTAAATTCTCTAGAACAATAACATTTATCACAGCACTATTTACTATAGCAAAGGTATGGAACCAACCTAGATGCCCGTCAGTTGATGAGTAGATCAAATATGGTATTTTTACACAATGGAATTCTGTGCTTCTGTCAGAAAGAATGACATAGACGAATTTGTAAGGAAATAGAAAGATTGTAAAGTTTAGAAATTAGTTTCTGTCTCCTTCTCTCTCTCCTTCTCTATCTCTGTAAAATTTAGAAGTTCCTGTTTCTCTTTCTGTCTATTTTCTCTCTCTCTCTCTCTCTCTCTCTCTCTCTCTCTCTCTCTCTCTCTCTCTCTCTCTCTCTCTCTCTCTCTCTCTCTCTCTTTCTCTCTCTCCAATCCTTAGGCTTGAACTCAGGGCCTGAGATACTTTTGCTCAAGGTTAGCACTCTACCATTTGAACCACAGTGCTGCTTCTGGCTTGCTCTTTTCACGTAGTATTGAGGAATCTAACCCAGGTCTTCATCCTTCATAGGTTAGCACTCTACCACTAAGCCACACAGTCAGCTTTTAGAGGTTTCTGACAAAGGTTTTCCTACATGCTATTATTTCTTCTGTGAGTGCTCTCAATGCTTGCTGAAGGTTGACTTTGTTTAGAAGACTTACCCTAATGCTCCCATATACAGAGATTCTATATATAGCTAAATGTTTTTCATTACTCAGAATTTCTCTATTGTGTATGTTCTGAAATGTACTGAATACTGACTTCTGATTAAAAGTCATTGCACATTTGTTGTATTCATTAGTTTTCTTTTCTTCTATGGGAATCAGGTTTGTGATGAACACAGAAGTATGCCTTCCAGGTCAAACACTTTCCACATTTGTGGAAATTACAATGAAATCATTACTTTAAATATGTTAATATAAATATAGTTTTAAACAAAAAGATCCACAAACACACACACACACACACACACATACAAAAAAACAACTTTCAAAGTCTAACTATTACTGGGAAGTTAGTGAGAAGAAGTAGAACTTTGGAATAGTTCTGCAAGGAATATAAAACAATCAAAAATTGCGTGGAGAGTGCTAAAAAAGTACTAAATATAGAATTACATAGAAATATGTTCCAACACTTCTATTTCTAGATTTGTACCTAACGGAAGAGAAAGCAGAGAGTAGAACAAATATGTGAAGAATCCATTCACAACTATTAATAATAATCAAAAGGTAGAAATATGCAAAACAATGCATGGAAAAGGAAGAATATTTTACTATATTTTACAGATGATTCTTGATTACAGTAAACTAAAAATACAGCAGTCATAAAGGAAGAGCTAGGGTATGTTTTCCCTTCCAGAGCGTACAAGGATCAACAAACCCTTAGAGCCAAAAAGCACGATGGTTCCAGAGAATGGAGTAGAGAGGAACAGGAGCTGAATGTTTAATGATTATACATGGAAGATGAAAATTGCTCTAGATGGGTAGAATGAAGAGAGAACTGTACCCTAAACAATGGTTATGTAGCCACACAGGATGGGACAAACCTATACTCCCTGATGTTGGGAAACTCAAGAAGGATTTCTAGCCATCCTGGATGCATGGAAAGATCTATCATAAAAACTAATGTGGAGGGGCTGGGAGTTTGGCATAGTTGTAGAGTGCTTGTATGAAGACGAAGGTTCAATTCCGCAGTACCACATACACAGAAAAAACCAGAAGTAGTGCTGTGGCTCAAGTAGAAGATCACTAGGCTTGAGGAAAGCTGAAGGACAGTGCTCAAACCGAGTTTAAAAAAAGACCAGAAAGCTGAGCATGATGGGGTGGTGGCTCACTTCTATAATCCTAGCTACTCAGGAGGCTGAGATCTGAGGATCAAGGTTTAAAGCCATCCTGGCACAAAAAGACCTGAGACTCTTATCTCCAATTTACCTTTAGAAAATGGGAAGTGGGGCTTGGCTCCAGGGTAAGATGGTAGCCTGGAGCTGAAGAGATCAGGGATAGTGCCCAGGCTGAGTTCAAGATCTATGACCCACCAAAAAAAAACAAAAAACAAAAAATAAGATGAAAAAATTGGATTCTCTGAATTTTATCAGGCATATAAATGTCTTTTTTTACGGTTGAAATAACAAATTGTTTGGAAAAAAGTTTTTACCTAGAAATGTACACTACAAATGGAATTAATAACAAACACAAAATATGCAAAAGATACAAATTATCACAATATGGGTATCCTGCTTCTGTATCTTTCACTGACTCCTGTTCAAATGAGTCACATATTCTGAATCATTTCTCCCAGTCGATATATGCCACAAGTGTTAGCTTGTACTGTACTTCTTGGGAAATCAAAAGCAAATACTACGCAAATGTGTGTTAGATTTTGTCAACAGTGATATTTCAAATATAAATCCCTACTCATTGCATTATTTAATATCAATGCCAGAATCTAACTTACACTGGCAGAACCTTCAATCTTTTGAGAATCTTCAAAAGGGTGTGTAAATATTTAGGATCGTTATGTCTTCCTGGAGGAAAGATCCCTTTAGTAGTATGTAGTAACCTTCTTTGTCTTTTCTTACTAATTTTAGTTTGAAGTCTATTTTATCTGATATGAGGATGGCAACTCCAGCCTGTTTATGGGGGCAGTTAGCTTGATGGAATGTTTTATTGTTCCCTCAGTTTGAATGAGAGCTTAGCTGGCTACAGTATTCTTGGTTGGTAGTTATTTGATTTAAGGACATGACATATATGCCTCCTGTCACTTCGTGCTTGCATGGTCTCTGCTAAGAAATCTGGGGTTATTCTTATTGGTTTGCCTTTATAGGTTACTGATCCCTTTTACCTGGCTGCCTTTAGGATCTTTTCTTTCGTTTCTATTGATCCAGTTCGGATCACAATGTGGCGGTGTGATGTTCTTTTCTGGTCAGATCTGTTTGGGGTTCTAAAAGCTTCTCGTATCTGGATGGGCCTGCCCTTCTGGATATTTGGGAAATTCTCTGAGATGATTCCCTGAAGTATATTTCCAATACCATTGACCTCTTTCTCCACGCCCTCCTCAATACCAACTAGCCTTAAATTAGGCTTCCTAATTGTATCTTGGACCTCCTGAAGCGCTCTCTCATATTTCCTAGATTTGGATTGACTCATTTTCTGTTCTTTCTCCATAATGCCTAAATTATCTTCAGCCCCGGAAATTCTCTCCTCTGCATTGTCTAGCCTGCTATCAAAGCTATCTACTTTATTTTTCATCTCCCTTGCTTCCAATTGCTCACTTTTGATGCCTTGCATCTCTTGTTTTTGATCATGTATGGATTTATTTATCACCTTGATTTCCTTTTGAGTGGTTAGCTCAGTAGCTTTATTTTCTTTGGACATTTGCTGGAGTTTGGTCACGTTTTTATTTGTGGATTCTATGAATTCATCCATCTTTCTTTGAAAAACCTTTATTATGGCCTCCTTTATGTCTTCTTCTTTTTCACTTATCACCTTGTTTTTGCTTTCCTCTTGTTCAGCTATGGCTTCCTCCATTATCTCTTTCTTTATATTTTCACATTTTTCATTAATGATGTTTATCAATTGCGTTTGTGTAGCATTTGGAAGACTCTCCTCTAGGTTTGCCAGTGACTGTTCCATTGTCTGTTTACATTGGGTGGGGGATGTTGTTTCTTGATTTGACATTTTTCTTGAGTTTCTTGTTCTGCCCATTTGAAAATGGGAGCAAGATTACTACTAAATTCGATTACAATTTTCAGATATAACCAACCTAGACCTCTGTAGCTGGCAGTCTCTAGATGTTCACAAGTTTTGATTGGTATTATCACTCTTTCTTTTTGTACACATACAGACCAGTCTAATACAACCACTGATAAGCGATTTATACCCAAAACAATAAGCCTCTCAATCCAATCTCTATTGTCTTTAAGTCCCTCTGAGCCTAGAGAATAATTAACCACCTGCATATACAATATTGCTCAACAGCCATCAAGTGTAGATCCGTGCAGTATAAGGGTTGAAAGACGAGCAGAGGTCCAGAGATAGAAAAAAAGAATGAGAGAGGTCAGGGGAGGTGCAAGAGGATTAACGTAGGAGTGTAAGAATATTGTAGTAATGAACAAAATCTATAGCATAAGGATAACTGACATAAGTTGGTAAGTAGGTTGCACTTTTGAGTCCAAAGTTTGGAAAGTATTAGAAAAAAACTTATTTGTTGCTGCACGACTAGCTCTTAGCCCAACCAGTGGCCTCACAGTGGACCATGGGATGGATCTGTTTTTCTTGTCTACGTTGTGGGAAAGGGGTATTTCACAAGATACAGAAGCGAAGATTTCAGAAGCAAATGCTGTGAGTGAATTAGCTCGTAAAAAGCATTTTTATTTTCTTTTATCTTTCTGCCAGTCTTGGGACTTGAATTCAGGGCCTGAGCACTGTCCTCGGGTTTTGTCAAGTCTAGCCCTCTGCCACTTGAGCCACAGTGCCACATCTAGATTTTCTATCTATGTGATACTGAGCAATCAAACCCAGATCTTCATGGATGCTAGGCAGGCACTCTACCATTATGCCAAACTCTCAACCCTGACATAGTAATTATAAAGTCATCATCATCATCATCATCATCATCATCATATCGAAATATCTTTTCTCCTACAAAGAATGAACACTTAACTGTGTCTAATGCTTTTTTTTAATTTCACTAATTCTTCTGTGTTTTTCCCTCTTGCATTTTTTACACTTGACAGCAAAGCTAATCATCAGGAAAAAAATGATTAGGATAGAGAAACCTAATAATATCCTAGTGGATTGACGTCAAAAATATGTGCAAGATGCCCTGTGTGTTTGACCTAGTGGTAAAGTACTTGGCTACCAAGCAAAAAGATTCAGGTTTGATTCCTCATTACCACATACATAGAAAACGCTGCAAGTTGTCTGTGGCTCGGAGGGACAGCTAAAGCCTAAAGAAAGCCCAAGAACAATGTTCACACTCTGAGGTCAAGTCCCAAGACTAGCAAAAACAAAAAAAAATTCGACAAGGGGCAAAAAGCAGGCAGAGAAGGCACTGTGAAGCAAATGTTTTGTAAAGGATGAGGGCAATATTGACCCTTAAGTCTGGATCTTACCTAAGAAAGGCTCCTTGAGCCGGAGACCAGACTGGTAGTTGGGCCTAGTGGAAGACATTGGGATTGGACAAATAAGGTGTGCTGTTTACTACATCCACATGTATATTGTGAGATTGGAGGAGAGATTCAGCCTCCACTATGTCTTTGGTGAGGTCTTTTGTGAGTAAGGATCTTTGGTCATTGGGCCCTGAAAGGTGACCCTGCCTCCCTCACAATGGAACAGAATATGGAACCCTGGTAACCAAGCCACTGTAACTAACAACCAGCTCAAGCCAGCTCACTTGGCCTGTGGCTCAGGAGGAAGAAAGATGTTGCTGTGCTGTTGCCAAAGGTCAGGAAACTCGAGTCTCAGGCATGGAAGTTGTGGATGTCTTACTCGAAGATGTACATGCTAGATCATTGCCAAGCCACAAATCAAGTTTAACAGAACTTTCTCTAAGAAGAAGGCCAGGAAAATCCAGGGCAACCAGATGAGGTAAATTTCTAAGAAGAAATGTATTTGACCCCATCATCCTCCCTACACACTACAACGTTCTTTTTTTTCATTTTTTTATTGTAATTAGTAAATGGGTTAGATGATATTTGTCAGATAGAAGGTGCATTAATTCACATACATTGATACCCTTTCACATGTCTTGGTACCCATTTCCCTCCAACCCCACACCCACCACCCGTCTTGGTTTTCCCCCCTTCCCTATCAAATTTCAAATATCCAAATACAAATAAATTCAATATATAAGATAAAGTGAGATACTATACCAATATGGGATAACCAAGGGACAGCAAACGAGATGAGAAACAACATAGTACATTAAGGACAACAATCATTCATTATATGGCTTTTTTGTCAATATCCTGGTGGTCCTTTCAATTAGCTTCACATTATATGGCCTTATATATGGCCTTTTGCTCTATTGACAATCTTTGCTAGTAGAGCCCAAGGTTTCTACTGATTATGATGAATGAGGGAAACCACTGAGCCTAAGTTCCTTTGAGTCTGGCTTACTTCACTTAATATGATTTGTTCTAAGTCTTTCCATTTCCTAACAAATGGGGCGATGTCATTCTTTAGAATTCCATTGTGTACAAATACCACAACTTGTTGATCCACTCATCAACTGAGGTACATCTGGGTTGGTTCCATATCTTAACTATGGTGAATAGTGCTGCAATGAACATTTTTGTGCTAGTGGGTTTAGTATGCCCCTGTTTCTGGAATTGCTGGGTCAGAGGGGAGTTCTATGTTTAGCCTTTGAGGCATTGCCACACTGCTTTCCATAGTGGTTGACCGAGTTTGCACTCCCACCAACAGTGTAGTAGTGATCCCTCCTGGCCACATCCCCTCCAGCATCTGTTGTCATTCGTTTTCCTGATCCTGGCCATTCTAACTGGAGTGAGGTGGAATCTTAGAGTTGTTTTGATTTGCATTTCTTTTATGACCAGAGATGTGGAGCATTTCTTCATGTGTCTATAGGCCATTTTTGTTTCTTCTTCAGAGAAGACTCTCTTTAGGGCTTTGGCCCATTTTTAATGGGATGGGTGTTACTTTGGAGGTTAGTTTTGGAGTGATTCAATTTTTTGAGTTGTTGATATATTTTAGATATGAGGCCTTTGTCCGTTGTTTGGTTGGTGAAGATCTTCTCCCACTCTGTAGGCTTCCTGATTAGTTTACTAGCTATATCCGTTGCCATACAAAAGCTCTGCAGTTTAATGCAGTCCCACTGCCTTTCTCTGATTTGTTGTGATTCTTGGTCCTTTTTAAGAAAGTTTCGACCTGTGCCAAGGAGGCCTAGTGTATCTCCTATTCCTTCCTGTAAACTTTTCAGTGTGTCAGCTTTTACCTCCAGGTCTTTGATCCATTTGGAGTTAATTCTAGTGCAAGGTGACAAAGAAGGATCCAACTTCAGTTTTCTGCAGGTGTTTAACCAGTTCTGCCAGCACAACTTGTTGAAGAGGCTATCTTTCTTCCATTCTATTTTTTTGGCTCCCTGGTCAAAGATTAGGTGGCCATAGGTCTGTGGTTTAATATCTGGGTCCGCAGTTCTACTCCATTGGACTTCAGGCCTGTTCTTGTGCCAGTACCAAGCTGTTTTGAGAATTATAGCTCTGTAATAGAGTCTTAAGTTTGGTATTGAAATTCCTCCAACGCTGTTCTTTCTGCTAAGAAGTGTTTTTGCTATACGGGGTCTTTTATTATTCCATATGAAATTTTGAATTGCCTCTTCTATTTCTTTAAAGAATGACATTGGGATGTTGATTGGTATTACATTGAATTTGTAGATAGCCCTTGGAAAGATTGTCATTTTCACAATGTTGCTTCTTCCAATCCAGGAGTATGGGAGGTTTTTCCATTTCCTTAGTTCAGCTTTAATTTCCTTTTTTATGGTTTTAAAGTTTCATCTAAACGGTCCTTTACATTCTTAGTTAAGCTAACTGCTAGGTACTTTATTTTCTTTGAAGCTATTGTGAAAGGAATTTCTTTCCTCATTATTGCCTCGTTCCTCTCAGTGTTGGCGTAAATAAGGCAGTTGATTTGTCAGGGTTGATTTTATGGCCTGCTACCCTTCCAAAGCTTTGAATCAGCTCAAGGAACTTGGGAGTAGAGTCTATAGGATCCTTTAAATACAGAATCATGTCATCTGCAAAGAGGGATAGTATTATTTCCTCTTTCCCTACTTGGATCCCCTTTCTGCTTGCTTCTTGCCTTATTGCACTGCCTAGGAATTCTAGTACTATGTTAAAAAGGAGTGGAGAGAGTGGGCATCCTTGTCTCGTTCCTGATTTTAGAGGGAATGGCTTTAGATTTTCACCAATAAGTATAATACTGGCAGTGGGTTTCTCATACGCAGCCTTTATTACATTGACAAATGTTCCATGGATTCCTAGTTTCTCCACATCTTTTAATATAAAGGGGTTTTGGATCTTGTCAAATGCCTTTTCCGCATCTATTGAGACAATCATGTGATTTTATCCCTGCTCCTGTTGATGTGTTGAATTATATTAACTGATTCGTGTATGTTGAACCAGCTTTGCCTCCCTGTGATGAATCCAGTTTGATCATAGTGTATAATTTTTTGATGAGTTGTTGTAGAAGGTTGGCCAGTATTTTGTTGAGAAGTTTTGCATCGATGTTCATCAAAGAAATGGGTCTATAGATCTCTTTCGTTGATGAATCTCTGTCTGGTTTGGGGATGAGGGATATACTGGCTTCACAGAATGAGTTTGGCAAAGAACCTTCATTTTCAATTTCGTTGAAGAGCTTGAGGAGTATTGGTGTGAGCTCTGCTTTGAAGACCTTATAGAATTCAGCTGTGAATCCATCTGGCCCTGGGCTCTTTTTAACTGGAAGTTGTCTAATTTCCATTTCTATTTCAGAGCTTGAAATATGCCTGTTGAGTTGGGTTAGCTCTTCTTGGTTCAGTGTGGGTATGTTAATATTGTCTAGGAATTCATCCATTTCTTCTAGATTCTCAAATTTGTTGGCGTAAAGGTTTGAGAAGTATTCCCTCATGATATTCTGGATCTTGGTAATTTCTGTCGTGATATTACCATTTTCATCTGCGATTTTGTTTATTTCGATATGCTCTCTTCTTTTTTTGGTAAGATTTGCTAAGGGCTTGTCAATTTTGTTAATTCTTTCAAAGAACCAACTCCTTGTTTTGTTGATGCTTTCTATAGTTTTTTTTTATTCCAAATCATTTAATTCTGCTTTGATTTTAATAATTTGCTTTCTCCTAATGGGTTTAGGGTTGGTTTGTTGCTCTTTTTCCAGGAGGTTAAGGTGAGACATTAACTAGTTGGTTTGCCATTTTTTCAACTTGCTGTTGTAGGCACTCAGCGCTATAAATTTTCCTCTGAGTACTGCCTTTGTTGTGTCCCTAAGGAGTTGATATTTGTCTGCTCCTTATTGTTAAATTTCATAAACAGTTGGATATCTGTTCTGATCTCTTCGATTACCCATTGTTTTTGATTCAACAATGTGTTGTTCAGTCTCCATGAGTTACAGAGTTTTCTTTGGTGGAGATGTGTGTTCAGCTCCAATTTGATGCCGCTATGGTCTGAGAGTGTGCATGGAATAATTTCAGTGTTTCTGAATCAGTCCAGGTTTGCTTTATGGCCTAAGATGTGGTCTATTTTGGAAAATGTTCCATGTGCTGCTGAGAAAAACGTATATTGTGGTGTTACTGGGTGGAATATTCTGCAGATGTCTGTTAGATCTAGTTGGTCTATATAGTTGTTCAGTTCTAAGGTTTCTCTGTTGAGTTTTGCCTTGTTGATCTGTCCATAGGTGAGAGTGGTGTGTTAAACTCACCAACAATCACTGTATTTCGATCTATGTATGGTTTCAGTGTAAGTAAAGTTTGCTTGATGAAGTTTGGAGCTCTGGGATTGGGTGTGTAAATATTTAGGATCGTTATGTCTTCCTGGAGGAAAGATCCCTTTAGTAGTATGTAGTCACCTTCTTTGTCTTTTCTTACTAATTTTAGTTTGAAGTCTATTTTATCTGATATGAGGATGGCAACTCTAGCCTGTTTATGGGGGCAGTTAGCTTGATAGAGTTTATTCCCACCTCTCCCTTTCAAAAGATGATTGTTTTTGGGTAAGATGTGTCTCTTGAAGTCAGCAGAACGATGGCTCTTGCTTTTTGATCCAACTAGACAACCTATGCCGTTTAATTGCAGAGTTAAGTCCATTGATATTGAGAGTTAGGGTTGAGAGATATTTATTAGTTCCTACCATTTTTAAAAGCTTTTAGTAGGGCCTGTGTCTTGACAGTTCTTGTGGTCCTTAGATGGTATGCTGTTTAGGTGCCATTTCTTTCCCTATATTGCATTTATTTTGGTTTTCTGTGTATAGAGCATCTTTGAGAATTCTCTGTAGTGTTGGTTTTGTTTCGACATATTGTTGCAGCTTTTCCCTGGAATGGAATGTGTTTATTTTTCCCTCAATTATGAATGAGAGCTTAGCTGGCTACATTATTCTTGGTTGGTAGTTATTTGATTTAAGGGCATGACATATATGCTTCCAGTCACTTCGTGCTTGCATGGTCTCTGCTGAGAAATCTGGGGTTATTCTGATTGGTTTGCCTTTGTAGGTTACTGATCCCTTTTCCGTGGCTGCCTTTAGGATCTTTCCTTTCGTTTCTATTGATCCAGTTCGGATCACAATGTTTCGGTGGGATGTTCTTTTCTGGTCAGGTCTCTTTGGGGTTCTAAAAGCTTCTCGTATCTGGATGGGCCTGCCCTTCTGGATATTTGGGAAATTCTCTGAGATGATTCCCTGAAGTATATTTCCAATACCATTGACCTCTTTCTCCACGCCCTCCTCAATACCAACTAGCCTTAAATTAGGCTTCCTAATTGTATCTTGGACCTCCTGAAGCGCTCTCTCATATTTCCTAAATTTGGATTGACTCATTTTCTGTTCTTTATAATACCTAAATTATCTTCAGCCACGGATATTCTCTCCTCTGCAATGTCTAACCTGCTATCAAAGCTATCTACTTTATTTTTCATCTCCCTTGCTTCTAATTGCTCATTTTTGATGCCTTGCATGTCTTGTTTTAGATCATGTATGGATTTCTTTATCTCCTTGATTTCCTTTTGAGTGGTTAGCTCAGTAGCTTTATTTTCTTTGGACATTTGCTGGAGTTTGGTCACGTTTTTATTTGTGGATTCTTTGAATTCATCCATCTTTCTTTGAAAAACCTTTATTATGGCCTCCTTTATGGCTTCGTCTTTTTCACTTATCACCTTGTTTTTGCTTTCCTCTTGTTCAGGTATGGCTTCCTCCATTATCTCTTTCTTTATATTTTCACATTTTTTCATTAATGATGTTTATCAATTGCATTTGTGTAGCAATTGGAAGACTCTCCTCTAGGTTTGCCAGTGACTGTTCCATTGTCTGTTTACATTGGGTGGGGGATGTTGTTTCTTGATTTGACATTTTTCTTGAGTTTCTTGTTCTGCCCATTTGAAAATGGGAGCAAGATTACTACTAAATACGATTACAGTTTTTCAGATATAACCAACCTAGACCTCTGTAGCTGGCAGACACTAGATGTTCACAAGTTTTGATTGGTATTATCACTCTTTCTTTTTGTGCACTTACAGCCCAGTCTAATACAACCACTGATAAGCGATTTATACCCAAAACAATAAGCCTCTCAATCCAATCTCTATTGTCTTTAAGTCCCTCTGAGCCTAGAGAATAATTAACCACCTACATATACAATATTGCTCAACAGCCATCAAGTGTAGATCCGTGCAGTATAAGGGTTGAAATACGAGCAGAGGTCCAGAGATAGAAAAAAAGAATGAGAGAGGTCAGGGGAGGTGCAAGAGGATTAACGTAGGAGTGTAAGAATATTGTAGCCATGAAGAAAATGTATAGCATAAGGATAACTGACATAAGTTGGTAAGTAGGTAGCATATTTGAGTACAAAGTTTGGAAAGTATTAGAATAAAACTTATGTGTTGCTGCACGACTAGCTCTTAGCCCAACCAGTGGCCTCACAGTGGACCATGGGATGGATCTGTTTTTCTTGTCTACGTTGAGGGAAAGGGGTATTTCACAAGATGCAGAAGCGAAGATTTCAGAAGCAAATGCTGTGAGTGAATTAGCTCATAAAAAGCATTTTTATTTTCTTTTAACTTTCTGCCAGTCTTGGGGCTTGAATTCAGGGCCTGAGCACTGTCCTCGGGTTTTCTCAAGTCTAGCCCTCTGCCACTTGAGCCACAGTGCCACATCTAGATTTTCTATCTATGTGATACTGAGCAATCAAACCGAGATCTTCATGGATGCTAGGCAAGCACTCTACCACTATGCCAAACTCTCAACCCTGACAAAGTAATTATAAAGTCATCATCATCATCATCATCATCATCATATCCAAATATCTTTTGTCCTACAAAGAATGAACACTTAACTGTGTCTAATGCTTTTTTTTAATTTCGCTAATTCTTCTGTGTTTTTCCTCTTGCATTTTTTACACTTGACAGCAAAGCTAATCATCAGGAAAAAATTGATTAGGATACAGAAACCTAATAATATCCTAGTAGATTGACGTCAAAAATATGTGCAAGATGCCTGTGTGTTTGACCTAGTGTTAGAGTACTTGGCTACCAAGTAAAAAGACTCAGGTTTGATTCCTCATTACCACATACATAGAAAACGCTGCAAGTGGTGCTGTGGCTCGGTGGGACAGCTAAAGCCTAAAGAATTCCCAAGAACAGTGTTCACACTCTGAAGTCAAGTCCCAAGACTAGCAAAAACAAAAAAATTCGACAAGGGGCAAAATGCAGGCAGAGAAGGCACTGTGAAGAAATGTTTTGTAAAGGATGAGGGCAATATTGACCCTTAAGTTTGGATCTTACCTAAGAAAGGCTCCTTGAGCCGGAGACCAGACTGGTAGTTGGGCCTAGTGGAAGACATTGGGATTGGACAAATAAGGTGTGCTGTTTACTACATCCACATGTATATTTTGAGATTGGAGGAGATGTTCAGCCTCCAGTATGTCTTTGGTGAGGTCTTTTATGAGCAAGGATCTTTGGTCATTGGGCCCTGAAAGGTGACCCTGCCTCCCTCACAATGGAACAGAATATGGAACCCAGGTAACCAAGCCACTGTAACTAACAACCAGCTCAAGCCAGCTCACTTGGCCTGTGGCTCAGGAGGAAGAAAGATGTTGCTGTGCTGTTGCCAAAGGTCAGGAAACTCGAGTCTCAGGCATGGAAGTTGTGGATGTCTTACTCGAAGATGTACATGCTAGATCATTGCCAAGCCACAAATCCAGTATAACAGAACTTTCTCTAAGAAGAAGGCCAGGAAAATCCAGGGAAACCAGATGAGGTAAATTTCTAAGAAGAAATGTATTTCACCCCATCATCCTCCCCACACACTACAACTTTCTTTTTTTTCATTTTTTATTGTAATTAGTAAAAAGGTTAGATGATATTTGCCACATAGAAGGTGAATTAATACACATACATTGATACCCTTTCACATGTCTTGGTAGCCATTTCCCTCCAACCCCACACCCCCCACCCGTCTTGGTTTTGCCCCCTTCCTTATCAAATATCAAATATTCAAATACAAATAAATTCAATATATCAGATAACAAAGTGAGATACTATACCAATATCGGATTACCAAGGGACAGCAAAGGATATGAAAGACAACATAGTACATTAAGTACAACAATCATTCATTATATGGCTTTTGTGTCAATATCCTGGAGGTCCTTTCAATTAGCTTCACATTATATGGCCTTATATATGGCCTTTTGCTCTATTGCCAAGCTCTGCTAGTAGAGCCGAAGGTTTCTACTGATTATGACGAATGAGGGAAACCACTGAGCCTAAGTTCCTTTGAGTCAGGCTTACTTCACTTAATATGATTTGTTCTAAGTCTTTCCATTTCCTAACAAATGGGGCGATGTCATTCTTTCTGACTGCAGCATAGAATTCCTTTGTGTACAAATAACACAACTTGTTGATCCACTCATCAACTGAGGGAAATCTGGGTTGGTTCCATATCTTTGCTATGGTGAATAGTGTTGCAATGAACATTGTTTTGCTAGTGGGTTTAGTATGCCCTTGTTTCTGGATTGTTGGGTAAATGCCAAGTAGTGGAATTGCTGGGTCATAGGGGAGTTCTATGTTTAGCCTTTTGAGGCACTGCCACACTGCTTTCCATAGTGGTTGACCGAGTTTGCACTCCCACCAACAGTGTAGTTGTGATCCCTCCTGGCCACAACACCTCCAGCATCCGTTGTCATTCGTTTTCCTGATCCTGGCCATTCTAACTGGAGTGAGATGGAATCTTAGAGTTGTTTTGATTTGCATTTCTTTCATGACCAGAGATGTGGAGCATTTCTTCATGTGTCTATAGGCCATTTTTTTCTTCTTCAGAGAAGACTCTCTTTAAGTCTTTGGCCCTTTTTTTAATGGGATGGGTGTTACTTTGGAGGTTAGTTTGGAGTGATTTAATTTTTTGAGTTGTTGATATATTTTAGATATGAGGCCTTTGTCCGTTGTTTGGTTGGTGAAGATCTTCTCCCACTCTGTAGGCTTCCTGATTAGTTTACTAGCTATATCCGTTGCCATACAAAAGCTCTGCAGTTTAATGCAGTCCCACTTATCCAGCCTTTCTCTGATTTGTTGTGATTCTTGGTCCTTATTAAGAAAGTTTCGACCTGGGCCAAGGAGGCCTAGTGTATCTCCTATTCCTTTCTGTAAACTTTTCAGTGTGTCAGCTTTTACCTCCAGGTCTTTGATCCATTTGGAGTTAATTCTAGTGCAAGGTGACAAAGAAGGATCCAACTTTAGTTTTCTGCAGGTGCTTAACCAGTTCTGCCAGCACAACTTGTTGAAGAGGCTATCTTTCTTCCATTCTATTTTTTTTGGCTCCCTTGTCAAAGATTAGGTGGCCATATGTCTGTGGTTTAATATCTGGGTCCGCAGTTCTATTCCACTGGACTTCAGGCCTGTTCTTGTGATAGTACCAAGCTGTTTTGAGAATTATAGCTCTGTAATAGAGTCTAAAGTTTGGAATTGAAATTCCTCCAGCGCTGTTCTTTCTGCTAGGAAGTGTTTTTGCTGTACGGGGTCTTTTAATATTCCATGTGAAATTTTGAATTGCCTCTTCTATGTCTTTAAAGAATGACATTGGGATGTTGATGGGTATTGCATTGAATTTGTAGATAGCCCTTGGCAAGATTTTCATTTTCACAATGTTGATTCTTCCAATCCAGGAGCATGGGAGGTTTTTCCATTTCCTTAGTTCTGCTTTAATTTCCTTTTTTAGGGTTTTAAAGTTTTCATCTAACCTGTCCTTTACATTCTTAGTTAAGCTAATTCCTAGGTACTTTATTTTCTTTGAGGCTATGGTGAAAGGAGTTTCTTTCCTGATTTTTGCCTCGTTCCTCTCACTGTTGGCGTAAAGGAAGGCAGTTGATTTGTGAGGGTTGATTTTATGGCCTGCTACTCTTCCAAAGCTTTGAATCAGCTCAAGTAGCTTGGGAGTAGAGTCTATAGGATTCTTTAAATACAGAATCATGTCATCTGTAAAGAGGGATAGTTTTATTTCCTCTTTCCCTACTTGGATCCCCTTTAGGCTTGCTTCTTGCCTCATTGCACTGCCTAGGAATTCTAGTACTATGTTAAAAAGGAGTGGAGAGAGTGGGCATCCTTGTCTCGCTCCTGATTTCAAAGGGAATGGCTTCAGATTTACACCATTAAGTATAATACTAGCAGTGGGTTTCTCATACACAGCCTTTATTACATTGAGAAATGTTCCATGGATTCCTAGTTTCTCCACATCTTTTAACATAAAGGGGTTTTGGATCTTGTCAAATGCCTTTTCCGCATCTATTGAGACAATCATGTGATTTTATCCCTACTCCTGTTGATGTGTTGAATTATATTAATTGATTTGTGTATGTTGAACCAGCTTTGCCTCCCTGTGATGAATCCAGTTTGATCATAGTGTATAATTTTTTTTGATCAGTTGTTCATCAAAGAAATGGGTCTATAGTTCTCTTTCTTTGATGAATCTCTGTCGGGTTTGGGGATGAGGGATATGCTGGCTTCACAGAATTAGTTTGGTAAAGAACCTTCATTGTCAATTTCGTTGAAGAGCTTGAGGAGTATTGGTGTGAGCTGTGCTTTGAAGACCTTATAGAATTCAGCTGTGAATCCATCTGGCCCTGGGCTCTTTTTAAGTGGAAGTTGTCTAATTTCCATTTCTATTTCAGAGCTTGAAATAGGTCTGTTGAGTTGGGTTAGCTCTTCTTGGTTCAGTGTGGGTATGCTAATATTGTCTAGGAATTCATCCATTTCTTCTAGATTCTCAAATTTGTTGGCGTAAAGTTTTGAGAAATATACCCTCATGATATTCTGGATCTTGGTAATTTCTGTCGTGATATTACCATTTTCATCTGCGATTTTGTTTATTTCGATATGCTCTCTTCTTTTTTGGTAAGATTTCCTGAGGGTTTGTCAATTTTGTTAATTCTTTCAAAGAACCAACTCCTTGTTTTGTTGATTCTTTCTACAGTTTTTTTTTATTCCAAATCATTTAATTCTGCTTTGATTTTAATAATTTGCTTTCTCCTAATGGGTTTAGGGTTGGTTTGTTGCTCTTTTTCCAGGAGGTTAAGGTTAGACATTAACTAGTTGGTTTGCCATTTTTCCAACTTGCTGTTGTAGGTACTCAGTGCTATAAATTTTCCTCTGAGTACTGCCTTTGTTGTGTCCCTAAGGAGTTGATATTTGTGTGCTCCTTATTGTTAAATTTCATAAACAGTTGGATATCTGTTCTGATCTCTTCGATTACCCAATGTTTTTGATTCAACAATGTGTTGTTCAGTCTCCATGAGTTACATGGTTTTCGTTGGTGGAGATGTGTGTTCAGTTCCAATTTGATGCCTTTATGGTTTGAGAGTGTGCATTGAATAATTTCAGAGTTTCTGAATCTGTCCAGGTTTGTTTTATGGCATAAGATGTGGTCTATTTTGGAAAATGTTCCATGTGCTACTGAGAAAAACGTATATTGTGTTGTTACTGTGTGGACTATTCTGCAGATGTCTGTTAGATCTAGTTGGTCTATATAGTTGTTCAGTTCTAAAGTTTTTCTGTTGAGTTTTTGCCTTGTTGATCTGTCCATAGGTGAGAGTGGTGTGTTAAACTCACCAACAATCACTGTATTTCGATCTATGTATGGTTTCAGTGTAAGTAAAGTTTGCTTGATGAAGGTTGGAACTCCGGGATTGGGTGTGTAAATATTTAGGATCGTTATGTCTTCCTGAAGAAAAGATCCTTTAGTAGTATGTAGTAACCTTCTTTGTCTTTTCTTACTAATTTTAGTTTGAAGTCTATTGTATCTGATATGAGGATGGCAACTCCAGCCTGTTTATGGTGGCAGTTAGCTTGATAGAGTTTATTCCAACCTCTCACTTTCAAAAGATGATTGTTTTGTGGTAAGATGTGTCTCTTGAAGACAGCAGAACGATGGCTCTTGCTTTTTGATCCAACTAGACATCCTATGCCTTTTAATTGGAGAGTTAAGTCCATTGATATTGAGAGTTAGGATTGAGAGATATTTATTAGTGCCTACCATTTTTAAAAGCTTTTAGTAGGGCCCGTGTCTTGACAGTTCTTGTGGTCCTCAGATGGTATGCTGTTTAGGTGCCATTTCTTTCCCTATATTGCATTTATTTTGGTTTTCTATGTATAGAGCATCGTTGAGAATTCTCTGTAGTGTTGGTTTTGTTTCGACATATTGTTGCAGCTTTTCCCTGGAATGGAATGTTTTTATTGTTCCCTCAGTTATGAATGAGAGCTTAGCTGGCTACATTATTCTTGGTTGGTAGTTATTTGATTTAAGGGCATGACATATATGCTTCCAGTCACTTCGGGCTTGCATGGTCTCTGCTTTGAAATCTGGGGTTATTCTGATTGGTTTGCCTTTGTAGGTTACTGATCCCTTTTCCGTGGCTGCCTTTAGGATCTTTCCTTTCGTTTCTATTGATCCAGTTCGGATCACAATGTTTCGGTGGGATGTTCTTTTCTGGTCAGGTCTGTTTGGGGTTCTAAAAGCTTCTCGTATGTGGATGGGCCTGCCCTTCTGGATATTTGGGAAATTCTCTGAGATGATTCCCTGAAGTATATTTCCAATACCATTGACCTCTTTCTCCACGCCCTCCTCAATACCAACTAGCCTTAAATTAGGCTTCCTAATTGTATCTTGGACCTCCTGAAGCTCTCTCTCATATTTCCTAGATTTGGATTGACTCATTTTCTGTTCTTTATAATACCTAAATTATCTTCAGCCCCGGAAATTCTCTCCTCTGCATTGTCTAACCTGCTATCAAAGCTATCTACTTTATTTTTCATCTCCCTTGCTTCTAATTGCTCACTTTTTATGCCTTGCGTCTCTTGTTTTAGATCATGTATGGATTTCTTTATCTCCTTGATTTCCTTTTGAGTGGTTAGCTCAGTAGCTTTATTTTCTTTGGACATTTGCTGGAGTTTGGTCACGTTTTTTTTTTAACGGATTCTATGAATTCATCCATCTTTCTTTGAAAAACCTTTATTATGGCCTCCTTTATGGCTTCTTCTTTTTCACTTATCACCTTGTTTTTGCTTTCCTCTTGTTCAGCTATGGCTTCCTCCATTATCTCTTTCTTTATATTTTCACATTTTCCATTAATGATGTTTATCAACTGCATTTGTGTAGCACTTGGAAGACTCTCCTGCAGGTTTGCCAGTGACTGTTCCATTCTCTATTTACATTGGGTGGGGGATGTTGTTTCTTGATTTGACATTTTTCTTGAGTTTCTTGTTCTGCACATTTGAAAATGGGAGCAAGATTACTACTAAATACGATTATAGTTTTTCAGATATAACCAACCTAGACCTCTGTAGCTGGCAGACACTAGATGTTCACAAGTTTTGATTGGTATTATCACTCTTTCTTTTAGTGCACTTACAGACCAGTCTAATACAACCACTGATAAGCGATTTATACCCAAAACAATAAGCCTCTCAATCCAATCTCTATTGTCCTTATGTCTCTCTGAGCCTAGAGAATAATTAACCACCTACATATACAATATTGCTCAACAGCCATCAAGTGTACATCCGTGCAGTACAAGGGTTGAAAGACGAGCAGAGGTCCAGAGATAGAATAAAAGAATGAGAGAGGTCAGGGGAGGTACAAAAGGATTAACGGAGGAGTGTAAGAATATTGTAGTAATGAAGAAAAGGTATAGCATAATCATAACTGACATAATTTGGTAAGTAGGTAGCATATTTGAGTACAAAGTTTGGAAAGTATTAGAATAAAACTTATGTGTTGCTGCACGACTAGCTCTTAGCCAAACCAGTGGCCTCACAGTGGACCATGGGATGGATCTGTTTTTCTTGTCTACGTTGAGGGAAAGGGGTATTTCACAAGATGCAGAAGCGAAGATTTCAGAAGCAAATGCTGTGAGTGAATTAGCTCGTAAAAAGCATTTTTATTTTCTGCCGCGGCCTCCCGGCAGCAAATTGGGGTTCCTGAAATAAGGGGCAGGGACTGGAAAAATTAGAAGAGAGACAAACACATCGGGTCCAGGAGGTCTGCAGCCCAAGCAAAAACTGCCGCCTCGTTTATTCTTAACTCAAAGTTTTTATCCCTTCTCTAGACCAGGGCACTGCCAGGTGTTACATCCAGATCGTTAATCAGGGAACTGTTGTGGGTTACATTCATATGGTAAATCTCAGATCAATTGAACAGGAGAAGGCCAAAAAACAATAAGACAATCAAGCAATTATCTGATGCAAATCAAAGTTCAGTTTGATTCCACTCTTGCTCCCGACATATCCCCCATCTTTATTTTAAAAGAAACACAAGTGCAATTTCTATTCTTTCCACTATCTCTAATTATCTCATTATCCTGCACACTTTCCAAAAATGACTGGTCGACTGCTTTCTAATCACATTTGGCAGATGGATGTCACGCATGTTCCATCATTTGGCCGATTAAAATATGTTCATGTTACTGTAGATACTTATTCTAATTTTATCTTGGCCACCCCCCTTGCTGGGGAAGCCACTAAACATTGTATTTCTCACTGCATTCGATGCTTTGCTGTGATGGGGATTCCCTCGCAAATAAAAACAGATAATGGCCCTGGCTATGCAGGCCAAGCATTTCAGTCCTTCTGCCATTCTTATAATATCACTCATATTACAGGCATTCCTTACAATCCTCAAGGTCAAGGCATCGTGGAGAGAGCTAATGGATTATTAAAACATCAAATTGCTAAAATACAGAAAGGAGAGTCATATCCTGCTACCCCTGTAAATATACTTAATCATGCTTTATTTGTTTTAAATTTTTTGAATCTGGATTCAAATAATTTATCTGCTGCTCAGCGATTCTGGGAAAAAAGAGAGCAGCGTGCTTTTGCCTTAGTAAAGTGGAAGGAACCCCTAACTGGTGCTTGGCACGGACCCGATCCTGTTCTAACCTGGGGTCGAGGGCATGTATGTGTTTTTTCACAAGGAGAAAATGACGCCCGCTGGCTGCCTGAACGCTGCGTTCGGATCGTGGAGAGTGACAGTGGCCATCCAAGCAGCGACTCACTGGGCCTACACCCCCAACCCTCCAGTGGTGCATCCTGCGACGTGGAAAGGACCTGAGTTATTTGTGCATGTCAATTGGGACTGCTACTGATCCACTTGTTCCACACATTCATATGAGCTGTGTTTCTCCTCCTTTTACTATTATGTAGGGACCTTTTTAACATATTCATTGACTCTACACAATTTAATATGTGACATTATTTTGTCTTTACCATCCCTCTTCTTAATAACCTTTTTTGTAAAAGATGCCCAGGTGAAAAGCAAAGGCCTCCAGAGGTAAGTAGAAGTCGGCCGACCCCCTGTATGTCTGTGTTTTGTTTTATTTTATTTTATTTTATTTTATTTTATTTTTTTAAAAAAAGGGGTGCACTGTGGGCCTAAAATAGAGGCCTGGGTGGTCAAGGGACGCCTTGACCCCCCTTCCCCTTCTGAGTTTCTTGTCAATATCAAGGCTTACCTGAGAGTCCCACCAGCAAGACCTATGTAAATCTAAAAATAGCTGTTAAGTGTATCTGATTGAGTCCAATTTTCTTGTTATATGTCAATGTCTGATTATTTAAAAGTCTCCGCTTCTCTGTCTTGTTCGTGTTACATATTTTTTCTTGTCCAGTTTTGGTCTTTAAAATTGGTACCATTTCTAAGTATGGATCCTTATGGTTTTTCTGTGCGTACTCAAGCACATATCCTTGTTATTTATTTGAACATTTCTGGGCCTAGCATGGCCGCTCCCCCATGTCTGCAGTTGTACCAAGCCCTGGAAAAATAAATTCCAGCTAAGTTGCCTTGCAAAAAGTTTTGTTTCGAACCTGGTTCTCACCTGTAAGAGTAAAATTGGCAAAACTCTCTTGACACAAACTTCCGGAAATTGAACGGCCGATATTAATTTTGCGAGCTTTATGATCTTTGAGTATGAATGTGTGTGAATGAGTGAGTGAACATGTTCAAGGTTAAATTGTCAGCATGCTGTAAAAAAAAGGATAAATTTATACTTAAACACAAAGACAATTGGGTAAATCTAAGCTTAAAACTTCAAGAAAAATATTAGGTTTGAATGTTTTACAATGTCTCAAAGAATTATTGTGTTGTCTTAAAGAAAAACTGGTAAATATTTTTCTAGATCCTGAAATCTGCATTTTATTGCAGGGCATACAGCTGTTTACATTGTAAACATTGTATCCTGTTCAGCACAGAGGTGTTAGGGAATTTGGGATTTATTACTTTAAGTTAAAGTTTGGAAACATGTATTAGAGATTTAAATGTAAAATTGTTCATTAACGTCAGAAACTTTGCCTGTCCTTTCTTGCAAACTGACACTAGAAATCTGATGGTAAAATGTGGATAATGTGATTAGTATTTTAAAGGAATGTTTAAAAAAAGGAAGGAAACTAAGTCCAGACTTGGACTTTTGGTGCACTGATGTCTATAGTTCTTGCATTAGGGAAAAACTGTTATTTGAGTTTAAACTGTTGTTGGAGTTTTAGACAGTAATCTAAACTGCATAAGAGCCCCTTTTTTCTAAAAGGCAAGAGGAGTGCCTTGGGCCCTAGGGGGCCTGAGGGCAGGAGTTCTTTGTGCCCTTAAAGGTTTTTCAATTGCAAATAAAGGCTAAGGTGTTAATTGTTTAAGCCAGTATCAGTAAAAGTTATTAAGAACATTGGAAATGGGTTTCTAAACAATATTTGAAAGTGAAGTTGTCTTAAATGTTTAAAGAAAGAGAGAAAAGGAAAATCAGGACTACCAAAGTAATTGCTTAATTGCTATTTCAGCTTGCTCTTGTAACTTCCAGCTAGCCCATTGGAGAAGAACAGCAATCCTTATTCAGATGTAACTTTGGCCTTTTCCAGGTTCTAGGTAAGCTCATGCTTAGAGACTATTTCTGTGTCGACGACCTTGTTGCTCTAATTGGAGAAACGTGGCCTTTTGTAGGACTCACTGATCTGAAAACTGCAGTTTTGAGCCAACCCCGGGCAAAGCAAAGTCCCTGTGAGATTGTGGTGTCTAATCTGGCAGCAGAGTGCTATTAAGGCAGAGTTGCTTTGGAGCTGAGGTGCGGCACTCAGGCCCTGAGTTTGGGTCTCAAAAGTGGCAGGGTGCTAGCCTTGAGCTGGAGAGCTGAGGGACAGTGCCCAGGCCCTGAGTTCAAGTCCAGCAACTAAGCAAGTGAATTGCCAATGGGACATTTATCCCTGTGTGGAGAAACTCTACTGGGACACGATGCAGAAAGCCTCTGCTTGGATGGCAGAGATGGTGTCAGATCTTAGTCACTTGTGCTTGGCCGATCAAATTAATCAGAGCCGGGAGGTCATAGAATAGTTTGTAAGCATGCCTTACTAATGCCCGTGCCTTTCATAACTGGGCAGGAACTTGTCAATCTTCTGTGATAGTGGGTAGTTTAAAGCCCTAATTGAGCGAAATTTTTATTTATTTATTTATTTATTTATTTATTTATTTATTTTTGACACCAGCCACAAATTCAGGAAAAGTTTGTGGATCTGAGACTTGTGTCTCTATTAATCTGTTTAGATCTGACAACTGAAGCATTGTTAAGGTTGCAGAAATTTAGTTCCCCAGACAATCAAGAAAAGGCCTTTGCAAATGGGTGCTATGTAACTACACTATTGTAGCCAAAGATGGTTCGTGCAGTTGTTAAATGTTAAATATGATCTCCAGTTTGGAGCAAATTATTATTCCTGATATCTAATCCTTGCAATCCCTAATAAAACAGGCTAGGCTTCTTAAGGTCCCTGGTCAAGCACAGAGACAAGGCCCCTGAGTCAGCTTGAAGAAGTCACAGAAGCTGAATCTCCACCCATCTATCCCCTTTAGATGAAGGGACCAGTCATTTTTGGAAAGTGAGACAGGATAATGAGATAATTAGAGATAGTGGAAAGAATAGAAATTGCACTTGTGTTTCTTTTAAAATAAAGATGGGGGATATGTCGGGAGCAAGAGTGGAATCAAACTGTACTTTGATTTGCATCAGATAATTGCTTGATTGTCTTATGGTTTTTTGGCCTTCTCCTGTTCAATTGATCTGAGATTTACCATATGAATGTAACCCTCAACAGTTCCCTGATTAACGATCTGGATGTAACACCTGGCAGTGCCCTGGTCTCGAGAAGGGATAAAAACTTTGAGTTAAGAATAAACGATGCGGCAGTTTTTGCTTTAGTTGTCCAAAGGCTTGTCGTACGACGATAGGGTCAGAACAAGCCAACAAGATGTCATCCATATAATGAACAATATAAACAGAAGAAAATTTTTCACGAGTGGAAGAAATGGCTCTAGCTACAAAACTTTGACATAAAGTTGGGCTATTTGCCATGCCCTGTGGAAGCACAAGCCAGTGATATCGCTTCATGGGTTCTTTAAAATTAACAGAGGGGACGCTGAAGGCAAAGCGCTTACAGTCTTGAGGCGCCAGGGGTATAGTATAGAAACAATCCTTCAAATCTATAATAATCTTATAAGTACCCTTTGGGATTGCCATGGGTGAAGGCAAGCCAGGCTGTAGGGCCCCCATCAGTTCCATTGTGGCATTCATTTTTCTCAAATCCTGTAACAGCCTCCATTTACCTGACTTTTTCTTTATAACAAAAATTGGAGAATTCCATGGAGAGTTAGAAGGGGCCACATGCCCCAAGTCCAGCTGTTCCTGTACCAGCTGCTGTACTGCAATGATCTTTTCTAGTGAAAGAGGCCACTGTTCGACCCATACCGGTTCTTCAGAGAGCCAATTTATGGGATCAGCATGAGGGGCAGGACAAACGACAGCTCCCATTAAGGAATACCCTAATCCTTGTCTCGTAGGGCGAGACTGGGGTTGGAGCGGCTCTAGTTCCCCCTGTGCTGCTCGGCCTAGTCCCCTAAAGGGGAGGAGGCCTTGATCAAGTAACTGCTTAGTGACCGCAGCACTAGGACTAAACATATACACTCCCATTTTTTCCATGATATCACGACCCCATAAATTATTTGGCAGATGATCCAGGACAAATGGCTGAAAATGACCAGAGTGCCCTTCCTCATCTCTCCAAACAAGGATCGCACTGCTCTGCTGTGGGTCAGTTGCTTGCCCAACCCCCTGTAGGGAAGTCATAGAGGTTGTCAGGGGCCATTGGGCTGGCCAATGTTTTTTAGATATCACAGACACATCTGCTCCAGTGTCTAATATTCCTTTAAAGGGCTTTTCTTGTATAAATATAGTAATCTCAGGCCTCTCTTGTTTTATGCCTTGTACCCAATAGATATCAGAAGATCTAAATCCTCTCTGTCCACATGGGGAATTAGTAGTCTCCCCGGGAGGTAAAGGCACAAGTATTAATTGTGCTAATTTTTGACCGGCTGGGATCGATACCACGTGTTTCGGGGCAGAGGCCATAACTTTGATTTCTCCAGTAAAATCCTGGTCAATTTTGCCAGGTGTAATCTGTATTCCTTTAAGGGCTGAGCTACTTCGCGCTAACAGCAATCCAGCCACTCCCGGGGGAAGGGGGCCGAAGACCCCCGTGGGGAGAGCTTGTGTCCCCATCTCTGGGGTCAATACTGAGCAGGTGGAGGAACAGAGGTCCAATCCTGCACTGCCTGGGGTGGCACGGAGGAGGCTGGAGACTGATCTTGGGGGGTTCTTAGAAGATGCACTTGTGGCCGAGAAGAGGGAGGGACTGCCCCATGGTTTTGCGGGGCCAGGGGCTGGCCCCTTCTCCAGTTTCCCGAAAACGGGCGGCCATTGCGATTTGTTGCTGACTTGCAATCTTTAGCCCAGTGCCTCCCTTTACCACAGCGTGGACATGTGCCAGGTGATTTTTCTCTCTTTTGCCTGGCCTGGCGTGGGCATTGCATCATCCAATGTCCTATTTGTCCATAAGAGAAGCAACGCCCTGGGGGTCTAGCATCCCGAGAATGCCGCTGATCTCTATATTTTAGAGACTCAGTAACAGTCTTTCCTTGAGGAGCGGCGGCTAAAGTAAGGCCTTGTACATGGGAGGGTCCAATATCAGCACACAGTGAAATAAAGTCCGTGATTCCTCCCTTATTCCTATGGGGACTGATAGCCGCCTGACAGGCGGCGATGGCATTTTCATAGGCTATGTGTCTAACTATACTCTTCCTTGCATTCTCATCTTGTACTAGGCAGTCTGCAGTCTCCATTAATCGAGACAAAAATTCTAGATAAGGTTCATTCGGTCCCTGTTTAACTTCTACTAGATTTTTTGTACGATTGGAATTGCGTAACTTTTTCCAAGCCTCTCTCGCCGCAGCATTTATTTGTAAATAGGCCTCCTTTGCATAAACCAATTGATCTTCGGTGTTTTTATAGGTTCCCTCTCCTAACAACTGATCAACAGTGTAAGGCAGGTTCTTAGACCTATTTGTTTCAATTTTAGCCTGACACTGTGCAGTGAACTCTGTCTCCCATAATAAGTACTCTCCTGCACTAAGGCATGCTCTGGCAAGCCGCTTCCAGTCATTTGGGCATGCAATACCAGCACACGCGGCCTCCAATATTACTTGAGTAAAAGGGGCAGTTGGCCCATATTGGGAGCAGGCACTCTTTAAATCCTGTAATAGTTTAACAGGAACAGGTTGATGGTATACTTGTTCATCATGATCAACTAAACTAGGGAAGCATCGAGGCCCTGAAATACCTTCCCTCTCTCTAGCAGCCTGAGTCAGGTTTAATTGCGATGCACTGTGCCTGGTTGTAGTGCCTGTTAAAAGGGACTTGTTGCTAGGGCCTTTAGGCTTGCCTAAAGGTTGAGAAAGGGATTGAGGCCGTAAGGCTGCAGCTGGAGGCGGTGGGTGTGAGGGGTAAGGTTTAGAATCAGACACCATAGTGGCCTGAGGGTCATATTTCTTTCCTACTTCTGGGGGGGCTCTCTGCTCTGTCCCCATTTTCGATAGAAGATGTAGCATTTCTTCTAACTTCTTCTCTATCGTAGCCACCCGGCCCTCCAATGACTCATCATAACTTTCCTCCTTGGTATTCAAACCTGAATTCTGATACTCAATATCTACTGGTTGTTGTTCCCTTTGCAAGATCTCACTTAGACTCTCTTGGGCTGCGGCATATGGCTCAGCCTCAGGTTGTTCAGAAGGGTCATTTAACTCATAAAGTTCCCTTACTTCAAGATTAAGTTCAGCATTTTCATGTAGAGGATCTATGTATTCACTTACTAAATTCCATACAGTAGCAGCCTCTACTGGGGTCTTTTCTGGGCCATATACATCATAATAATCTAGAATTCTTTTTCCTATCTGCTGCCAGGCTTTTTGGAATTCCTCCTCTATAGACCTCGGGCATGCCTCCTCGAGAAACTGTAGGAAGCTCTGAAGCACCCCTTTTTCCACCCACGTTCCGTGGGCTTCAAATAGGCCTGTTAAGATCGGTAGAAATAACCCATGGCTATTAGCTTGACCCATAATTTTTACTCCTGACTATACTCTCTTAATAGTCCTACGATGTGTTACTCACCACAGGGAGGGGTCCTTCACCTTCGTCCCAGATTTTCAGGTCCCTGTTCGGGCGCCAGATGCCGGGGCCTCCCGGCAGCAAATTGGGCTTCCTGAAATAAGGGGCAGGGACTGGAAAAATTAGAAGAGAGACAAACACATCGGGTCCAGGAGGTCTGCAGCCCAAGCAAAAACTGCCGCCTCGTTTATTCTTAACTCAAAGTTTTTATCCCTTCTCGAGACCAGGGCACTGCCAGGTGTTACATCCAGATCGTTAATCAGGGAACTGTTGAGGGTTACATTCATATGGTAAATCTCAGATCAATTGAACAGGAGAAGGCCAAAAAACAATAAGACAATCAAGGAATTATCTGATGCAAATCAAAGTACAGTTTGATTCCACTCTTGCTCCCGACAATTTTCTTTTATCTTTCTGCCAGTCTTGGGGCTTGAATTCAGGGCCTGAGCACTGTCCTCGGGTTTTCTCAAGTCTAGCCCTCTGCCACTTGAGCCACAGTGCCACATCTAGATTTTCTATCTATGTGATACTGAGCAATCAAACCCAGATCTTCATGGATGCTAGGCAAGCACTCTACCACTATGCCAAACTCTCAAGCCTGACATAGTAATTATAAAGTCATCATCATCATGTCAATATATACTTTCTCCTACAAAGAATGAACACTTATCTATGTGTGTAATGCTTTGTTTTAAAATTCACTGATTCTTCTGTGTTTTGCCCTCTTGCATTTTTTACACATGACAGCAAAGCTAATCATCAGGAAAAAATTGATTAGGATACAGAAACCTAATAATATCCTAGTAGATTGACGTCAAAAATATGTGCAAGATGCCCTGTGTGTTTGACCTAGTGGTAGAGTCCTTGGCTACCACGCAAAAAGACTCACGTTTGATTCCTCATTACCACATACATAGAAAACGCTGCAAGTGGTGCTGTGGCTTGGTGGGACAGCTAAAGCCCAAAGAAAGTCCAAGAAAAATGTTCACACTCTGAGGTCAAGTCCCAAGACTAGCAAAAACAAAAAAACAGTTCGACAAGGGGCAAAATGCAGGCAGAGAAGGCAGTGTGAAGCAAATGTTTTGTGAAGGATGAGGGCAATATTGACCTTAAGTTTGGATCTTACCTAAGAAAGGCTCCTTGAGCCTGAGACCAGACTGGTAGTTGGGCCTAGTGGAAGACATTGGGATTGGACAAATACGGTGTGCTGTTTACTACATCCACATGTATATTGTGAGATTGGAGGAGAGATTCAGCCTCCAGTATGCCTTTGGTGAGGTCTTTTGTGAGCAAGGATCTTTGGTCATTGGGCCCTGAAAGGTGACCCTGCCTCCCTCACAATGGAACAGAATATGGAACCCTGTTAACCAAGCCACTGTAACTAACAACCAACTCAAGCCAGCTCACTTGGCCTGTGGCTCAGGAGGAAGAAAGATGTTGCTGTGCTGTTGCCAAAGGTCAGGAAACTCGAGTCTCAGGCATGGAAGTTGTGGATGTCTTACTCGAAGATGTACATGCTAGATCATTGCCAAGCCACAAATCCAGTATAACAGTCCTTTGTCTGAGAATAAGGCCAGGAAAATCCAGGGCAACCAGATGAGGTATATTTCTAAGAAGAAATGTATTTGACCCCATCATCCTCCCCACACAGTACAACTTTATTTTTTTTAAATTCTTTTTATTGTAATTAGTAAAAGGGATACATGATATTTGCCAGATAGAAGGTGCAATAATTCACATACATTGATACCCTTTCACATGTCTTGGTACCCATTTCCCTCCAAAACCACACCCCCACCCGTCTGATTTTTGCACTGCCTAGGAATTCTAGTAGGATGTTAAAAAGGAGTGGAGAGAGTGGGCATCCTGAATGCTACCCCTTACCCCTTTTATGCAAAGCTTAGGCCTGTGGCATTTTAATCACAATTCAACGCTCTGTTTTTTGCTGGTTAATTAGAGGTGAAAATCTTATGGAATTTATTGCATGGCTGATTTTGAACTGGAATCCTCAGGTCTCAGCTTATCTTGAGTAGCTATGATTACAGTACTTTTACAACCTGTATGCTCATACACATCGCTTCTGATCCAAACACTCATTGTTCAATTTAACTAACAAGATGTGAGGAAAGATGATTGACTGTAATTTACTAGATGGGCTTACAGTGAGTGTATTTTTCCACTTCCACTCTGAAGCCAGGGAAATGTTTCTGGTACATGTTTCAACTATCTCCCAAAGAGGAAATAATGTGTGAGTACGTTTGCTAGTATTTCAGATAGGAGATGTACTTTGGTGTTTGGAACCTGTTGAGCAGAGTGTATCAGCTGGGGTGTGATAACAGAGATGATGTTTCAGACAGGAATATTTTCATAACAGACAGACTTAATCCAGATCCTTGGATTTCAGGCCTTGAGTAAATAGAATTACAAGTGTGAGCTGCCACCATCACCTGGTTCATTTTGGAAACCTTAATTGCTTCTCATTTGTTCCTTTCCTTTTTTGGAAGATTGATCTAAGCTGGCTGATTGTGCATCACAATGAAGTGATTGGCCTCAGGAATTGCAAATATTTGATCAGCACGGAATGAATGAAAGTTGATCTAAACCCAATAGTATTTTCCTTCTGATAAATAGGGAACTTACTTATATCATTTTCCTTGCCTTTGCTTTCCCAAAGCAAGCAACATGTTTCTTAAAAACTATACTTCATGAGAATATTATAATTAGAATCTATCTTGTGCACACTTCAGAATAGTCCTTGCATTTATAAACTTATATTACAATATTAGGTAGAAGAATGGTGACTGTTAGTTTCATAACTATTTCATATTTTTTACTCTTTAAGGCTCATTAACTCAAGAAGGGATTAAAGACATTTAGATAATAGTAGATCATAGCTGCTGCTGATTTGATGTGTGTGCAGATGATACACAGAATTATTAGTATTACTCAAAAGTTTTGTTCAAATTTTCAGTAGTAGACTGCTATGCTAACGGGAAGGTGATAGTAATGACGCTGAAATTCTATGAATCAGCTATGAAGCAGAATTTCAGGGGAGAGTATTTGCTAGGGACTTAATTTCTAAGACGCATATCAAGAATATTGAACTATAGCACCAAATGATGGAGGACTCAACGTCACATTTTGTTTGTTTTATGCAAGTCCTGGGACTTGAACCCTGGGCCTGGCAACTGTCCTCAAATTTTTTTTTGCTTCAGGCCAGTGTTCTACCACTTGATCCACAGCTCCACAGATTTTTGGTAATGAACTGTAGATAAGAATATCATGCAATTTGTTTGGGCTGGATTCAAACCTGATTCTCTGTAGATAGGATTCCAAGTGTGAGCGCAAAGAGCCTGGCTAGTATCATTCATCATTCAAGTCATGGGACTGCAATTCTGCACCTGGGTCTTGTCACTGAGCTTTCCAGCTCAAGACTACTGCCCTATCCCTTGAGCCATAGGGCCACTTCTGGGTTTCTGGTGGTTAATTGGAGATAAGAGTCACATGGACTTCAGTGCCCAGGCTGACTTTGAAGAGCTATCCTTGGATCCCAGCCTCTTGAGTAGCTACATTTACAAGTGTGAGCCACCATACCCGGCTAAATTATTTTTTAAGTTAATTTTTTTTGTTAAGTCAATATATAGTTGGCATACGGTTACATAAGTAATGAACACATTTCTTAAGAAAACTGTTATCCCCTCCCTCACTTTTCTCTGTTTTCCTACCCTCAGGCCCCTCTCCACCCAGATTGTTCAGTTCATTTCCGTTTAGTGTCTTCCAAGTATCACTGTTCAATTGGTTCACCCTTTTTCCTTTGTTTTTTTTTTTTTACCATTTTATTATACCCTCTCCATTCCCCAAATCACCTAAACCTATGTACAAGGCACAGGGTACCCGAATTCAACACAGTGACTACAGAGAATAAAACTAAAGGGAAAAAGAAGAAAAGAGGTAAAAAGCAAAGAAAATGAAAAACATTATACAGTACCTTAGAAGCAACAACACTGAAAAAACAAAACATAAAACCTTGGGCTGAAAATGAAGCTTGCCTAGCATGTATGAAACCCTGGATTCCATTCCTCAGCACCACATAAACAAAAACTGGTAGTGCCACTGTGACTCAGCTGGTAGATTACTAACGTTCAACACAGAGTGTCTCCAAGTGACAAAAATCTGTCACATTTAAGTCAGGCTTCAAAACTTTGCTAGGAACCAGTTACGTGATTTGGAAGAAAGTCCAGTTTTCAAAAAATCACTAGGCAGGCGCTGGAGGGTCATAATTGTCATTCTACTAGCCAGGGAGAAGGTGATTCAAAGCCTTTGCAAGCAAAAAAACGAAAACAAAAAAAACTGTAAGATTCTTCTCTCCACTTAGCCACCCAAAAACTAAGTGGAGTTGTGGCTAAAACTGGTACAGCATTAGCCTTGAGGAAAAAGAACTAAGAGACCTTGCCCAGGTCCAAAGTTCAAGCTCCCCACCAAGAAAGAAAAAAAAAGGAGTCCAGATACCTAATTTCAAAAGTATATCTGGATATCTTAGTAGATTTTTCTGATCTTTCCTCATTCATCTGATGGAACCACATAATCTTGATCCTGATCTGACTAAGAGCCTGCATTGTGCTTAATAAATTCATTCCACATATTCCAGTAGAATTTGGACAGCTAACAGCCACTTACCAATGCTTTATTCTACGTTTAGGGTAGTATGTCTTCATACCATCTACACAGTCAGCTATATCATCTTTCCAGAAGTATCATTGAGTGTAGAACACTCAGAACTAAAATAATTGCATAAAGATGTAATAAAACCCCTTGATTCATTAAGAAAATTTCTGTAGCACTTAGAGCAAGTACATTGGTGGTATTTACTTCTAGCCTCTTTTTAAAAAAATTTATTAACATTGAATTTTACATCATATTTCAAATGTCATGTTTAACCAACAAGTATTCAAGAAGGGAATCGCTATACAATCACTGGCACATAGATTTTAGAATATAGTAAAAATTAAGCTGAGTCATTGTATGTCATAGATACAGATTAATCTATAATAAAACACATGTCTATAGAGTGTATAGTCTATCCTAGATTTTTATGTCTATGTAGTTATGTTTATATCTCCAAAATTATGTCCAGAACTTTGGGTATCAACTATTCAATCATCGCTCTACTACTGTTTGAAACTAATATCCATATATTAAGGATACCATGTACCTTTTGTTCCTTGGTCTTGACTTATCTCACTCAACAGGATTCACTCTAATTTCATCCACTACCCCAAAAATGCCATTATTATTTTTTTCTGTGCAGATCTTCTTTTTATGTATTTATTTTTATTGTAATTTATAGAAGGGTTACATTATATTCACCAGATAGAAGGTGCATTACTTCTGCAACTTTGATACCCCATGTAATGATATGGTCCCCATTTCCCTTCCCCTACCCCCACTCATGTTCATTTCCCCCACCCCCACTCATGTTCATTTCCCCCCTTCCCTATCCAATTTCAAATAACCAATTAGGCACATATGAAATATATCAGAAAACAAGGTGAAATATTGTAACAATATGATATAACCAAGGGATAGCAAAAGAGATAAGAGATCACATAGTTCATTAAGGACAACAATCACTCATTATATGAGTTTTGTTTCTTTATCTTGGAGGTCCTTACATTTAGTGTCATACTATTTGTCACGATGTCTCTAGATTTTTGTTCTATTATAAATCTCTGGTAGCAGAGCCCAAGGTTTCTACTGAATTTGACAAATGAGGGAGACTCTTGGGCCTATGTTCCTTTGAGTTTGGCTTACTTCACTTAATATGATTTTTTTCCTTTTCATCCATTTCCCCGAGAATGCCATTATTTTATCTTGTCGGTTGGCTATGTATCATTACATTGTGTGTGTGTGTGTGTGTGTGTGTGTGTGTGTGTGCGTGTATCACATTTTTTGTAGTAGGGCATCTGGTTGTTTCCATCATCCAGCCTCATTTTCTACAGATATTATTATAGTCTCTTTTTTATTTTCAGGGTAATGTATAGAGGGGTTACGATTACATTTACAGGTAGTGGACTGCATTACTTCTCACACATTTATTCCACTCCACATGTTTTTGTCCCCAGTTCCCTCTCCCCTCCCCTTCCCAATCATCTTGTTTCCCCCCTTCCCTTTCCTATTTGACATAAACAAATAAACATATATACAATATGCCAGGGAAAAAATCAGATACAGTAACAATCTGACATTAACCAAAGGGCAAAATAAGAGATGAGAAATAACATAGTAGTTTAAGGACAAAAATCACACAAGATTAAGAGCAATGATGACACAAGATATAGCTCTTGTTCCCATATACTAGAGATCCTTTCATTTAGTCTCATCCTATATGACCTTATATACCTAGGTTTTTGAGTTATTGTAATCCTCTGCTAGGAGAGCCCTACATGTAAACTAATTGTTATAAATGAGGGAAACCATTGAGCTTATGTTTCTTTGGGTCTGGCTTGCTTCACTTAATATGAATTTTTCCAAGTCTTTCCCTTTCCTTACAAATGGGGCGATGTCTTTCCTTCTGATGGCAGCATAGCATTCCATTGTGTATAAGTACCACATCTTCTTGATTCAGTCATCTACTCAGTGGCATCTGGGTTGGTTTCATAGCTTTGCTATGGTAAATAGTGCTGCAATGAGCATCATTGTGCTAGTGGATTTAGTATGTCCTTTTTTCTGGACAATTGGGTAGATGCCAAGTAGAGGATTTCCTGGATCATAGGGGAGCTCTATGTTCAGTCTTTTGAGGAACCACCACACTGCTTTCCCTAGTGGTTGAACGAGTTTACACTCACACCAACAGTGTAGTTGTGATCCCACCTGGTCACTTCCCCACCAGTATCTCTTATTAGATTTTTTGATAATGGCCATTCTGACTGGAGTCAGGTGGAATCTCAAAGTTGTTTTGATTTTCATTTCCCTTATTGCTAGAGATATGGAACATTTCTTCATGTGGCTAAAGCCCATTTTAATTTTTTCTTCAGAGAATACTCTTTTAAGTCTTTAGCCCACCTTTTAATAGGATGGTTGTTTCTTTGAAGATTTGTTTGGGAGAGATTCATTTTTTTCAGCTATAGATATATTTTAGATAACTACATATATTTTTGTAGAAAAAAGAATGGAAGCCATCATGCTGTATCACAACTTAATTTCAGCTACTTAGGAGGCTCAGGACTTAGGATCACAGGTCAAAGCCAACCAGGGCCCTACAGTGTGTGAGATCAAACTCTGTGAACATACAATGACTGTAAGAGGAATCTCACTGCCTGGGAATGTAGCCTAATGGTAGAGTGCTCACCTAGAATGCATGAAGACCTAGGTTCTATTCACCGGTACCGCATACTCAGAAAAAAAGCTAGAAGTGGCGCTGTGTCTCAAGAGGCAGAGCACTCACCTTGGGCAAGCGAGTCCAATGAAAATGTCTAGGCCCTGAGTCCAAGCCCTAGGACTGGCAAAAAGAAAAAAAAGAGCAATCTTACTTAAGTAACAAGAAATGTACCCTATATTTATACAGACTGAAAAATTCATTAAGAAATTAGAAAATATGTATAAAGTGCATAATTTCTTTTGTGTGTTGGCACTGGGTCTTCAACTGAGTGGTTCAGCTCTATCCCTGACCTTTTCTCTTCAAGGCTAGCACTGTACCAATGCAGCCCCAAATCAACTATCTTCAATTGAGATATAAGCGATGAATATTTCAGGGTGCTTCATGAAAAACATTTTTATAAATTGAAACTTTCAACACAGTCTTATTTTAGTATGAATGTTGAGATGGGAAGAGACAGAAAAAGTGAAATATTTCCTGATCCCCATAGAGAAGAGACTCAGCAGAACCACTGTGGTCTGCAGGCTTCTTTGTGAGTTTTGTTTGCTTGTTTGATTTTTGTCAATTGTGGGGCTTGAACTCTGGGCCTGGGCACTGTCCCTGAGCACTTCAGCTCAAGCCTAGTGCTTTAATCTGTGAGCCACAGTGCCACTTCTGGTTTTTCTGGCAGTTAACTGGGTACTTTGGCTGGCTTTAAACTTTGATTCTCAGATCTTAGCCTCCTGAGTAGCTACGATTATAGGTGTGAGGTACCATCACCAGGCTGCTGCTCTGTTACTATGCAGGTTCTGGATCAAGAACTTCAAGTTCTTACTTCAATTTTTTCTTCTCTTGCCTGATACTCTGCCATTTGAACAGCCCCATTTCCTGGTCTTTGTTGGTTAATGAGAGATATTATGATTTTCTAATATTCAGAGCAATGATTATAAAACCCAGCATTTTACTTACTTGAATAAATTAAGAGACAGGACCTAGTGAGATGGAAAACAAAATTTTTTTTCAAGTTGCTATCCTGTTCTAATGCATAAGACTGGCTATTTTGCTTACACACAAATATGTATTTTACCCATTTCTACTCTATTTTTGCTTAGCTTAAAACCACCACTGCCATTTCATAGATTTTGTTGTTGTTGTTTGCGGTGCTTGAACTCTGTGCCTGGGCTGTTCCTCAGATCTTCAGTTCAATGCCAGTGCTCTACTACTTTTGATTTGGCCAGTCCTGGGCTTGAACTCAGGGACTGAGCACTGTCCTTATATTTTCTCAAGGCTAGGGCTCTACCACTTCAGCCTCAGCACCACTTCCAGCATTTTTCTATGTATGTGATATTGAGGAATTGAACCCAGGTCTTCGTGCATGCTAGGCAAGCATTCTACCACTAGGCCAAACTCCCAGCCCAAAATTATTCATCATTACTATTAGCTATCTTCTTTTTTTATTATTGATTCGTCATGGTGCTTGGACTTTGGGCCTGCACTGTCCCTGACCTCTTCAGCTCAAGGCTAGCGCTCTTCCTCTACAGCTCCATTTTTGGTTTCTGGTAGTTAATTGGTGATGTAAGTCTCACAAACATATGTGTCCAGGCTGGCTTTGGGCTTTGAACCAAGATCCTCCAATCTCAGCCTCCATAGTAGGTAGAATTACACGCTTCAGCCAACAGTGCCTGACTGTTTGATGTCTCTGTCTCTGTCTCTCTGTCTCTGTCTGTCTCTGTCTGTCTGCCTGTCTCTCTCTCTCTCTGCCTCTCTCTCTGCCTCTCTCTCTGTCTCTCTCTGTCTCTCTCTCTGTCTCTCTGTCTCTGTCTCTGTCTCTGTCTCTCTCTCTCTGTCTCTCTCTCTCTCTCTCTCTCTCTCTCTCTCTCTCTCTCTCTCTCTCTCTCTCTCTCTCTTTCTCTCTCTCTTTTGGTTGTAAGACTAATTGTGCACCTGGGCAGTGTCCCTGGGCTCTTCAGCTCAAGGCTACAACCTTAAACACCTTGAGCCACAGTGTCACTTCTGGTTTTCTGGTGCTTAAGTGGAAGTAACAGTTTCATGGACTTTAGTGTTTTTGAACTGTGATCCTCAGAACCCAACCTTCTGACATCATTTCCAGGTTTTTTTTGGTGTAAGTGGTACAGAGTAATTGAACACAAGGCTTTGTGCATACTAGGCAAGCAAACTACCACTAATGTGCACTCCAGCCTTAGATAAGGGCTTTCTTTTTCTTTTTCTTTTTTTCAGACATGGGGCTTGAACTCTGGGCCTGGATGTTTACCTTAAGCCCTACAGCTCAAGGCAAGAGCTCTACCACTTGAGGCACATTGTCATTTTGAATTTTCTGGATTATTTGGAAATAAGATTCTCACAGATTTTTATGCCTGGCCCTCTTTGAACCTCGATCCTCCAGGGTAGCTAGGATTACCAGGGTGAGCCACCAGTCACGGGCATTAAATTATTATTTTTTGCATGTCCTATGGCTTCAACTCATGGCCAGAGCACTGTCCTAGGGCTTGCTCAAGGATAGCACTTTACTTCAGCCAGCCAACTCCCGGTCCAAATAGGCCACTCTTGAAGCTAGAATTACAGAGATCTGCCATAATACTGGCATGTTGTTATCTAAGTATATAATTTTTCTTCTATTTTTGATGGCTTTTCCTTAGTGTACATATTTCCTACATATTTTATGGAAAACTACCTTCCCACTGGGGCCATAAGTTAAGCCTAGTGGAAGAGTTCTTGCCGAGCATGAATGAAGACCCAAGTTCAATTCCTCAGCAGGACATAGATAAAAAAAATAAAAGTGGTGCTGTGGCACATGTGATAGAACTTGCGCCTTAAGAATAAACTAAAACAAAAACAAGGATCATGCTCAGGTCCTGAGTCTAAGCCCAGTACTGGCAAAAAAAAATTCTGTCCTAAGTAGACATTTAAACTTATTGTACTTTTCAAAAAATTTGTTGTCAAGGTGATATACAAAGAGATTGCTGTTACATATGTAATGAGTTCATTTCTTGTAAACACTGTTACCCCCTCCCCCTTTTCTCTTTCCCTTGCCCCAGGTCATAAATTTCATTTACAACAAATATATATGTATTTTCATTCCTGAAAAAAATAGTTTAAAATGTGTTCAAATAAATGATGTAGGTTGATATATTTATCAAAATGGATTAATTGAACTCTAAAATAAACATTCTAGGTAATTTTTCTCATAAAATTGTAGTAATGCTATATAACTAATAAAAAAGGAATTTTAGTTATTAATTTCTTATGTTTTACCTTTAACATTATTACACTAAGCATACTGTTTATGGTATTAATACAGACAGCATGACATATGATTATGTTAAAAAATTAAATGATTAAAAATAGTAAGGTTGGGGGCCAGTAGTTTGGCTTGGTGGCACACACCCTGGACTGGCAAAAAAGAAGTAGGGTTAGATAAAACAGATTTATTTCCAAATGTGTGGAAAATGGTATGATTTCTTGTTTGGCTAGTCCTGGGGCTTGAACTGAGGGACCAGGAACTGTCCTTGGCCACATTTGTTCAAGGGTGGCACTCTGACACCTGAGCCACAGTTCCCTATCTGATTTTTCTGTGTATGCAGTGCCGAGGAATTGAATCAAGGTCTTCTTGTATACTAGGCGAGCACTCTACAACTAGGCCACATTCAAAGCCAAAGTAGATTTTTGATGCTATTGTGGAGTTTTAATTTTCTTAAATATTTGTACAAAGCACAATGGATATATAAACAGACTTGAACTCACAGAACAGAGTCCCACATAATATTACAGTTACTCTGGCACTTCTCCCGATTGACAAAACACATTTCCAGGCATCTGCTCTGTCCTTAAGCTTTGGTAGCTGACTTGTGTTTCCATGGAGGCCTGGCCTGGATTCCTGGTGATTCCATGCATTTCATAGTTCCCTGTATATCCAGTAAGGTTGTCTTCTATGGGACCAGACCTGTCTGGTTTTTGGCCCACCCAGGACCTATGTGTCTGAGGTCTCACATTATAAGTGGAAAATAAAACACAGTATAATAAGCACTGAAGAACTGCACACCATAATATTAACAATGAGAGTTTAATAGTTAGCAAAGTAAATACAATGAATACTTGACAAGAATCATGAGAGCAAGATAAAGAGATGTCTTTTTAGGAAGGGGACAGGGAAGCTCTAAATCCAGACTGGCCTCCAAGTTGCCTTCAGACAGTAATTCTACTTCAGAGTCTTCAGAAGGGTCTCCTTCCTCATGAGAAACAGAATGTCCTTCCTGAGTTAAGAGGGGGATGGATTCTGGTTTGTCGATTGGAGATTGAGTCTCTTTTAGTGAGATGGATGGGTCGGGATATTCTGTGAGGATGGATTCATTTTCCTCCAATGTATTGAGAGTACACTTGCTGCTTCCCATGGGGACATTTTCCATGAGCCCAGCGTGTGCCCCTTCAGCTTGCACAATAAGTGGAGTGTTACTCTGACTCAGATGGACTGACTCTGGGTGGAGTGTGAAAGGAAACGGAAGGAAATCTGGCTGCTCTTTTTCTTCCTCCATAGTATCTGCAGGTTCAACTGTGTCACACATGGGGTTCAGAGCACAAGGTATATCCACAGGACTCTAAACCTGTTTGGTAATTTCTACAGAAGGCCCATGCTTTCTGGAGTGCAGTGATGATTCTCAGTCTCCATCAGTCACCAGCTCCATTGGTGGGTATTTCATCCGGAGTTCAGGATAAGCTCTTCCACGATGACCCAGACCTAAGAATGGAAATAGGTACAGAGTGGACAGAGTGGACTCTGCCAGTTGAAGTGTCACTCAACTTCCATGAGGATCTAATGGAGGAACCTGTAGAACTGGAGTTTGGACTGAACACTGAGGAGGTGTAGGGTCTTTCTAATGAGTGCTAATTCCCGAGTCCTTTCAGAGGACAGACATTACCTGGCTGACACCACCCATAAAGGGCATTTTGCCAAGCTCTGTAGAAGTAAGGGCCAACCAATATCTAGACCACATGGGCTTCCTACTCACAGGCTCTGAGGCACCCACACCAGGACTTCTACTTTTTCTTGGTCTTACTGGTTGCACATTCCTCCAGCTGGTCAAAAAGTATGTGTTTAGAAGAGCAGGTCCAAAGCCGGCATGTGGAGCCTCATATAGAGCTTCAGTTGTGTCAGGGTGTGGCAGTTCTTGAACTCGTAGAAATCACTGGGGTAGAAGTCCATTCACATTGTATAGATGGAACACGTGATGCTGTGGGCACATTCGGTACAAGGAAAGTGAGAGCCTTCTCTCTCCATCCTGAGCCTTCTACAAAAGCCCCTTTCTTGCAGGACTCTAATGCTGTGGCTGTCCTGCAGAGATGTGCACTTATGTGCTGGGAGGGGGGTAAGAGACACTCGAGAACAGGATGACATTTACACCCCACTTCCAGAAGCTTCTGAGAGAGGCCTCTATGAATCTGTCCAAAGTAAACGCACCTTAAATTAACTAAGTAAATGCTCTAAATAAATAAATAGGTGAATGCTCTAAATAAAGAACTAAATGCTCATTCCTCTAATCTTAGCCACCCAGCAGGCTGAGCTCTGAAGATCACAGTGGAAAGCCAGTCTAGTCAGTAAAAGTCTAAAGGCACTTGTCTTCAATTAGGCAGCAAAAAGCCAGAACTTGACCTATGACTCAAATGGTACAGTGCTAATTTTTGAACACCAAAGGGATGGCATTTAGACCTGGGTTCAGGTTCAAGTGGCAGCACTGGACCAAAATGTAAATGCTTTCAGGTTCTAACAGGCAAAGCTATCACAATCCCTCCCTGATGGCTCAAAAGTGATTCAGCCCCCAGCTTTTCCTCTGACTCCAGTATTTCACAGGCCTCCGCCATTAGTACTGACACCTCATTTCTTACTGGGAAATGGGATTTCCTAGGATGTCACCTAGGTGAGGGCTGCAGTTGGGAGCCACTTCCTCATGCCTGAAATCCAACTTCTAAGTAAGAACACTGTTTAGACTCCAGTAGCTTGTGAGGGAAATGAAATGGCATGGTGTCCCAGTCATAATAAAGTAGTTTGCGCACTTGTATCATGCTTAGCTCCCCTGTGAACACCCCAGTGAACCAAATAGGCTCAGAGAGGAGCCAAGTATTCCAAGACTTGGCAAGGAGGGGTGAGCAAACCTGGGTTTGGAGGGGGAACACTCACTTTTTCAAGAGAATTTCCAGCAACTACTACATTGTCCTCCACTATTTGAAATTGTGCAGAAAGTTTCCCACATAAAAGAGATCACCTTTCTGGTAGGCAGGGATCAGCTTTGTCAGCAGCATCTCCAACAGGCCTTCCTCCAGGATCCATAGGTTACAAGGCTCATTCAGAGTCTGAGCTGACTTACCATCACACTATGTTGGCAAAACAGTGGATATTTCAAACGTAGGAATGGGACCACACTTCACACAGAGGAACTGGAATAGAGTAGATTGGAAATGACACACTCTAATCTCAGTAGAGTCACTTGAAAGCACACAAGAAGGTTGTAGTGTGTGGGCAGGATGATGGGTTCAAATAGGTTTCCTCTCAATATACCTCATCTGAGTTGCCCTGGAGTTTCCTGGCTTTCTTCCTAGAGAAATGCCTGATATACTGGAATTTTGGCTTGGCACTGATCCAGCATCTACTTCTTCAAGTGAGACATCCATATCTCTCATGCCTGAGATCCGAGCCTCCTGACCTTTGGCAACAGCATAGCAACATCTTTCTGGTTCCTGAGCCACAGGCCAAGGGAGCTGGCTTGAGCTGGTTGTCACATACAGTGTCTTGGTTACCAGTTTTCCATATTCTGTTCCATTGTGAGGGAGGTAGGGTCACCTTTCAAGGCCCAATGACCAAAGCTCCTTGCTCACAGAAGACCTCCCCAAAGACATACTGGAGGCTGAATCTCCCTTCCCACCTCACATATGGATGTAGTAAACAGCACACCTTTTTGTTCAAATCCCAAGTCATTAACTAGGCGTAAGTGCTAGCCTGGTCTCAGACTCAAGGAGCCTTTCTTAGGTAAGATCCAAACTTAACTGTCACTATTCCCCTTACCCTTCACAAGACATTTTGCTTCACAGTGCCTTCTCAGCTTGCATTTTGCCTCTTTCACATTTTTTTGCCAGTCCTGGGACTTGATCTCAGAGCCTGACCATTGTTCTTAGGCTTTCTTTAGGCTATAGCTGTCCCACCAAGCCACAGCACCACTTCCAGCGTTTTCTATGTATATGGTACTGCAGAATCAAACCGGAGTCTTTTTGTGTGTTAGCCCAGCACGCTACAAACAGATGAAACACCCAGGCCATCTTGCACATATTTTTCACCTCAATCTACTAGGACGTTGTTAGGTTTCTGTATCCTAATTTATTTTTCTTCCTGATGAATATCTGTGCTGTCATCTGTAAAAATGCAAGTGGGAAAATCACAGAAGCATGGTGACATAAAAAAAGTCTTACAGACATAGATAAGTGTTCATTCTTTGTAGGAGAAAGGATATTTTGATATGATGATGATGACTATTTATAAATACTTTATCGGGGTTTAGAGTTTGGCCCAGTGGTAGAGTGCTTGCCTAGCATCCATGAAGATCTAGGTTTGAGTCCTTAATATCACACAGATATAAAAATCCATATGGCAATGTGGCTCAAGTGGCAGAGGGCTAGACTTGGGAAAAGCTAAGAGCAGTGCTCAGGCCCTGAGTTCAAGCCCCAGGAATGGCAGAAAAAACAAAAGAAAAGAAAAGAAAAGAAATGTGCTTTTTCCAAGTTATTCACTCACAGCATTTGCCTCTGAATTCTTCGCTTCGGCATCTGGTGACTTATCCCTTTCCCTCAATGTAGACAAGAAAAACAGATTTTATTACTTGCTATCCTGTTGTCCAATCTTTGGATATTAATTCAAAATACAATATTGCCTGAGATATTGTGTGTGTGCATGTGTGTGTGTATCTGCCAATGTGTGCATGCACACATGTGTACAGAGTTTAGGGCTTACTCATAGGGCCTGTGTGATAACCCTCAGCATCTTTTCCTCAAAGGTATTGGTCTTTCACTTCTAGCTTATTATAGCTAATTGGAGTTGAAAGATTCACTCAATTTCTTGCCCTGTGCATTGGAACCCAGTGCTGGGTTCTCATATTGTTAATTGTAGCTATTGAGAAGCCTGAGGTCTGGGGATCCTCGTTAGAATCCAGCCCCTGAAAGAAAGTCACTGATAGAAATCTTTATCTTCAGTTAAGCACGAATAAATAAGGCAAAAGTGGAACTGTGGCTCAGTTCCTCTTGTACCAGCCATGAGAAAATTAGTAATTGGCAGCACCTGGTCCCTGAGAGAAATCCTTAGCACTGGTTCAAAAAAAGAAAGAAAATAATGAGAAAAATTAAAACTTGCTGAGGAATCCATAAGGATAAACGTGCCTGTGAATAATCTTGTCATTTCAGATTCCCTCAAGAGCTTATGTCTCTCTATATTTTTTTCAAGTTTTTTTAAAGATATTTACATATTTTCTATCTTTCTTAAACAGAGATAGCCATCCACAAAACACAAACACAAACTCTCACACAGTATACCACCCACCCATAAGTGTCTGGCTATGTACATATGTATAGTCATATGTATTGATCTGTCTCTCTATACTAATATATAAATGCATAAACATATGTATTTAGACAAACAGGAAACATACATAGATAGGTCTCAGGCATTTCCAGATTTTGTGCAAGTCTTCTGAGTGCAACTTACCATTGTATTGTTTGTCAAGATAGAGTCCCTCTAACTTTTGGCCAGCTTCTTGTCCTTTGACACTTTTTTCTGCCAGTCCTCGGTTTTGAACGCTAGGCCTGGATGCTGTCACTGAGCTTGAGCTTCTTGCATTCAGTAGTTCATTGCAGATAAGAGTCTCATGGAGTTTCTGTCCTGGGCTGGCTTTGAATTGTGATCCTCAGATCTCAAACTCCTGAGTAGCTAGGATGACAGTCTTGAGCTACCAGTACCTCGTTCCTTTGCCTCTTTTACCCTTTTTTTGGCCCCACCACAGCCATGGTATCTACCTTCCTATGTTCTCTCAACCTGCCCCCAGACAGGGGTCTGACAGATGCTTTCCACCCACTTATTCATGTCCTCCTCTGTATTGGATGACAGCTAAGACATGCACTCACTTGTCTGGATGCCAAACACAAAGCCATGTGATTGTTTCTCAGTCTGGAACATCCTATCAGATTTATAGCACCACAGAGGGTCAGGTTGATGCTCCTCCAGGGCTTCTTAAATTGTTCTCATATTAATCCACAACACGTTTGTCATCACTTGTCCAGCTAATTCATGGACTAAACCAGCATTCCCTACAAACTTAGATCCCAATACCATGAGGACACTCAAGGGTGCATTAGGAGTGTGACCTGCAGGTGGATGTGAGCCTGTCTAAGTTGGAGGGGATTTCTCCACCACAGGAAATGGAATACAAATTTAGAATCTGCTTTCATGAGGTGACAATCTCTGGCAGATGTTCTTATCAAATGCGGCACTGCCTACTTCCAGCTTAAAACATGGGTTGATGACCCAGCATAACAGAGAATGTATTCACCGCGGCCCAACACATAGGCTGGGACCCTGAACTTTCAGGTAGCATTTGGCTTTGAAGGTCATGAGATCTTAGTCTACAAATGATGATCCCCCTCCCGTGTGGCATAGCAAACGGAGCCAAAGTGCAACCCAGTTAAGCACCAGATCAAGCTTCCCTTCTTCACTAGGGTATGGTTTGAAAACTGTGCATAGCTTCTGTTTGAAGCCAGTACAGAAAGGAAAGTCCATGAAACTCTCATTTCCAGTTAACTGCCAAGAAAAAGCCAAAGATAGAGATGAAGCTCAAGAGAGCTAGAGAGCCATCTGAAAAGAATGGTTACACCCTGCAACATCCTCATTATCTGATCTTGAAAACATCTCTGCGTGCATCCCAGCATGCAGCCAGCATCTGGGGGGACAGTGACCCTGCGCCCATTGGCAATCTGCACTGTCTCTGACATCTGTAATGTGAACCTCATTCTGTTGGGTTTGTGAAGCGGTGTCAACCCTGCAGAAGCAACCAACTGTGCCCTAACTCCCACTGTCCCCTGGGGCCCCTAGCATTCCCCCATCTGCACCCCTCCTGTGGCTTCTGATCCTAGGGAGCCCTCCTGCCCTGTCCAACACTCACATGAAGTGCATATTTCTTCTCCTGGGGCAACTTCTCCACAGAGAGTACATGACATGCCCACTCTCCAGGCACGGGGAGATCCTGCCAAAGTAGCAAATCAGTGATAAGGACATAAAGTGATGAATAGAATTTTAGATCCTGATGGTAGACAGTCTGCAAAATCCAATGGAGAATGGAATTGGAGGGGACCAGGGATCAGGATGTGGGCATGGAGCTTCCCTGCCAAGGGGGTGGGGGAAGTCACAGGCTGGGGGATGCACAGGATGATCCATGGGCCCTGTGCAGCTACTGGGTCACCCCCTTCTGCATCTCAGCCTTTGGCTTTGAGCTCTGTGATCGTCAAGATGTGCACAGTCTGTACTCTGGCTGGCAGAAGAAAGTACCCTGGGAAGACAATTTGTGAGTGTAGGAAGGGGTAGGCTGGACACCCAGTCCAAGTGGAGCTAAAACTGGAGTCGAGGGGTGTGCAAGGAGTGGGTGTGAGGGTTGTGGGCAGTCACAGTCACGGCAGAGGTGGCTCTGTCTGTGGGGTGAGTGCCTCCCTGCAGGCACAGCACTGGACATATCAGAGATCCACATGAAAAGGAAAAGCTGGAAATGGCACTATGGTTCAAATGGTAGAGCATCAACCTTGAGCAAAAGAGCTCAGGGACAGTACCCAGGACCTGAGTTCAAGCCTCATGACTGTAAAAGAAAAAGAACCAGGACTATGAGAGGGAACCTGGTACTCTCTTGGTCTAATCAGACACAAGAAGAGGCCGGGATAGGCTGTGGAAAAACACAGAGAACATCTTCCCCCAGCTCATTCTGTCCTGCATGCAGGGACAGCCATGTAACTAGGGCTACGGTGAGATCATCTTCACCCCTGTGCTGCCATCTGAATTGTAGGCCTCTGTCCTGGCATGGGGTGTCCTGATGGCTGAGCAGGTGCCCTAACCCTAGATGGAGAGCAGCCACTGACTGTGGTATCGAAGGAGAGATCTGTTCCATAGCTATCAGGCCACCCAGCATGGGAGCCATAACCACCCCTCACCCAGGTAGAGGCCAATGGTTCTCCAGGTGCTACTAACATTGCCCCACCCCTAGCTCTGGGTACACGTGACATTCCCTCCACAAGGAGCAGGACTAAGTGAAGGATCAGAAAGCTGCCTATGGGCTTCAGATGATGGCCAGGCTGGCACTACAGATGGCCTCAATCTGTCACCACCTTCCCCTGCCTCCATCATTCCTCCATCATGCCTCTCAACCTCCCACCCATTAACCTTGGAAACCAATGAACTGGGCTCTCATCATTCCTCTCATCTCTTCACCCACCTTGCCATGCGTCCATCCCTCTGTCACTTCCACCCCACACACATCCCACCACCAGCCACCCTGTAGCTTATGAGGATCCCAGAGGAAGCTCTTGGTGAAGGGCTTGTGACCACAAAACAGTTACTATCACCCGCTCCGGCCTGATCCACCACAGAATAAGAACAGCCAAGCAGGCACACACTGCAGCAGAGTTGCTCTGCTGCCACTCTGATTTCTTCATGGCCAGGACTTGGCTCTCCTCAGCCTCTCAGCTCAGTAACCAGAACATTGTGCTTTCACAGAGCCATGGCTTCCAGTCTCCATGGACACAATGACATCAAGGTGATGCCAACTTCCCCATCTCTATATACTTCTAACTATGGGATGGGAGCTGAGGTTCTCTTCTGTGACTCCATCCGCTAAGAGGCTCATGCAGATTTCTATCCTTTGCTCATCATGGTGACTCTTTGGTTAACAAGTCACTGCTGGGCTTCCAGTTCACCACATATAGAACCCATACTCCAACACTTTTTTTGAAGGACTGATGACTTTTAAATATTCTCTAGTTTTAAATTTCTAGTTCCTTCTCTTTTTCATTTATATATTTCCCTTCCTCACATACTTCTCTTTTTTTCCCTTCCTTCTTTCATTCCTGGCCTTGAACTCAAAACCTGGAGCTTTTTCTTAGCTTTTCTTTGCTCAAGGTAGCACTCTAGCTCTTGAGCCACAGCTCTACTTCAATCTTTGTTCTTGCTCTAAACTGGGAGTAAGAGTCTCATGCATTTTTCCCTTTGCTGGGTTGGTTTTAAACCACAATACTAAGATCAGGATCCTGAATATGCCTCTGATTACAGGTATTATCTAATCAAAACAAATTCCTGATTTCTTTTTTAGACATAATTAGTTCTTTCAGGTGAGCCACCAGCCACTCATGCAAGAGCATTGCAGGATCCCAGCATTCATCTTGTTTCCAGTCTTATTCCATCCATCTCACAATGGTCATCTAAAACACCCTGCTGCATGCCTGAAGTCGCAAGGAACGTTCTCAACGCCATGAGAAGCCCCCTTAAGCTCTGCCTCAGACATGCCCAGCCCCCATCCCACTTCCACATGAGCATTTGTTTAGGAGAAATTTCCTGAGTACATCATCATCTTTTCCTCACCATTCAAATTTCATCTTTGGAGTCATTTCTCCCAGACAAAGAGGAACATGATCCATGGTTTGATAGCAGCTCCAGCTTCATAGTCCCAGCCACCAACACCCCCCCATTACCCTGCCAGACACCTGAATTCAAGAACAATGTTTTCACTACCCCTGACTCTTATCAAATGTTTTAACTTATACAGTGCATTAAAATAATTTTACTAAATGGAATAAACACATGGCATCAAGCTTCAGAATCTTTGCACCTGAACTTTTAGTGAACCACAGACACACCAACATTTCTGTAGCCAACAGAAATCTTAGCTTTGAGATTTCAGCATTCCTGGTATCCAAGTTTGGATGTGCTAACACTGCCCTTAATGGGGCACTTCAATCACACAATCCCACAACAATCAATATCATTTGACATTCACTGGTAGGTGGTGCTAGGAAAAAGACTGATGTGCCAACTCCATGCTGGCTTGACCTATGCCATCTTCAAACCTGGAGCAAGTGGGGCTCCTCTCTCCATGACACCTTTTGTGTACTACCCCAGGAGTACCTTTACCTTGAGACAAAATTATGAAGACTATCTCTACCAGCAAAGATTCCAGTGAGATGTGCCTATATGGATAAAGCTAAAATCTCACTAAAGTGAGGTTGTTGGCAGTGCTGGAGCCTGAACTCAGGGCCTGGGCACTAAGCATTTGTACTCAAGACTAGTCCTTTACCACTTGAGCCCAAACTCCATTCCCAGCTGTTTTTATTTTTGTTAGTAAGAATCTATCAGACTTTCCTGTTCTAGGTGACTTGGAACTTCCATACTCAGATCTCAGCCTCCTGACCAGCCTGGATTAAAAGTGTGGATCAGCCATGCACCACACCTGAGGACTTCTGCCAGCACATTTTTTCCCAAAAATTGGAAGAGGAAGATGAGGGAGGGTTGGGCTCTTCCTGCCCTGCATATGAAGGAGAGCATCAGCGCCTGAACTTCATTCCCTGTTGTAGGCTGCTGGAGGAAAAGGAAGCAAATAGGCACAGGCTGGCAGCTGAAGCCACAGAACAACTTGTGACCAAGACTCCCACAGCAGACCTCAGAATCGATGACAGAGTCGAATCTACCCAGTAACAGAGGCAGTGGTGACACCTGAAACTGCGCGTTTGAGCCTTTGCTGCTAGTAAACAGGGCCACCTATGTCTCAATGAGAAAGGTGAGATTTTGGTGGAGAAGGTGAGATTAAACATTATGTATCATGCAAGAAGACAGACTATAAGGGGTCTTTTATTATTCCAAGTGATATTTTGGATTTCCTCTTCTGTTTCTTTAAAGAATGACATTGGGATATTGATTGAAGATTGCCCTTTTTACAATATTACTTATTCCAAACCAGGAGCATAGGTTTTTGCATTTCCTGAGTTCTGCGATAATTTCCTTCTCCAGGTTTTATAGTTCCATCAAAAAGGTGCTTTACATTGTAAGTTAATTCCTAGGTATTTTATTTTCTTTGATCGCAAAATGAGTTGCTATCCTGATTCTTGCCTCATTCCTCTCGTTTGTTGGCATATAAGAAGGCAGTTGACATTGAGGGTTCATTTTATACCCTGCTACCTTACCAAAGTTTTATATCAGCTTAAGCAGCTTCGGAGTAGAGTCTATAGGGTTCTTTAAATACAGAATCAGGTCATCTGTAAGGAGAGAAAGTTTCAGTTCCTCTTTCCGTTTTCCTCCTCACTCCAGTTAGAATGGCCAAGATCCAGAAATCTAATAACGTATGCTGGAGGGGATGTGGCCAGGAGGGATCACTACTACACTGTGGTGGGATTGCAAACTCGTTCAACCACTATGGAAAGCACTTTGGCAGTATCCCAAAAAGACTAAACATAGAGCTCCCCTGTGATCCAGCAATTTCACTACTTGCCAATCGTCCAGATAGGACATACTAAATTCACTAGAACAATAACATTTATCACAGCACTATTTACTATAGCAAAGGTATGGAACCAACCCAGATGCCCGTCAGTTGATGAGTAGATCAAATATGGTATTTTTACACAATGGAATTCTGTGCTTCTGTCAGAAAGAATGACATAGATGAATTTGTAAAGAAATAGGAACATTGTAAAGTTTAGAAATTAGTTTCTGTCTCCTTCTCTCTCTCCTTCTCTATCTCTGTAAAATTTAGAAGTTCCTGTTTTTCTCTCTTTCTCTCTCTTTTCTATCTTTCTCTCTCTCTCTCTCTCTCTCTCTCTCTCTCTCTCTCTCTCTCTCTCTCTCTCTCTCTCTCTCTCTCTCTCTCTCTCTCTCCTCTGTCTCTCTCTCTCTCTGTCTCTCTCCAATCCTTAGGCTTGAACTCAGGGCCTGAGCTACTTTTGCTAAAGGTTAGCATTCTACCATTTGAACCACAGTGCTGCTTCTGGCTTGCTCTTTTCACGTAGTATTGAGGAATCTAACCCAGGCCTTCATCCTTGATAGGTTAGCACTCTACCACTAAGCCACACAGTCAGCTTTTAGAGGTTTCTGACAAAGGTTTTCCTACATGCTATTATTTCTTCTGTGAGTGCTCTTAATGCTTGCTGAAGGTTGACTTTGTTTAGAAGACTTACCCTAATGCTCCCATATACAGAGATTCTATATATAGCTAAATGTTTTTCATTACTCAGAATTTCTCTATTGTGTATGTTCTGAAATGTACTGAAGACTGACTTCTGATTAAAAGTCATTGCACATTTGTTCTATTCATTAGTTTTCTTTTCTTCTATGGGAATCAGGTTTGTGATGAACACAGAAGTATGCCTTCCAGGTCAAACACTTTCCACATTTGTAATATTCATAAGGTTTTTCTCTCCTATGTGCATTTTATACTTAGTCATGCGTTCATGATGGATTTTTCATATTCTTATATTCATACGATTTTTATCCTGTGTCTGTGTGGTATCATGCAAACTCAACTATGAGTTCTTCAAAAAAATTTCCCTTTCATTTTTTTCATAGGATTCTATCCTGTGGGTGTTTAGTGATAAATCTTGACTTGTGCCTTCTGGGGAAAAGACTGAACATTTGCTACATTCATTAAGGGTTTTATCTTGTGTTGGTTCTGTGACACAAGCTGAGTTTTCTTCCACAGACTAAAAAGTCTTTCCTATTTATTACATTGCTAAGGCTTCTCATATGTGTGAACTCTCTTACGCTTCTTGAAGGGTGAATACTGCACGAAAGACATTCAACTTTGGTTATATTCCTAAGGTTTCTAATATGTGTGAATTCTGTTATGCCTCCTGTAATGTGACTTCCATCTGAAGGTCTTACCACATTTGATGCACTCGTACAGTTTCTCTCCTGTGTGTGTTCTCTGATGCCATTTGAGGGAAGACTTCCATTTGAAAGACATTCCACATCGGTTACATTCATAAGGTTTTTCTCCTGTTTGAATTGTCTTATGCATGTTGAGGTTTGGCTTCTGTGTGAAGGACTTTCCACATATGTTACACGCATAAGGTGTTTCTCCTGAGTATATTCTCTGATGAACATGGAGTTTTACTTTCCATTTGAAAGACTTTCCGCATTCACTACATGCATAAGTTTTCTCTCCTGTGTGTGTTCTATTATGCCCATCAAGATATGACTTCCACTTGAAGGTCTTTCCACATTTGTTGCACACATAAGGTTTCTCTCCTGTGTGTCTTCTTTGATGCAATTTGAGGGAAGATTTCTGTCGGAAAGACTTTACACATTGGTTACATTCATAAGGTTTCACTCCTGTGTGTATTCTCTGATGAACACGAAGTTTTCCCTTCCCTTGGAAAGACTTTCCACATTCATTACACTTATAAGATTTCTCCCCTGTGTGTGTCATTTGATCTACTCGAAGGTGTATCTTCTGGGTGAAAGACTTTTCACATTTGTTACATTCATAAGGTTTCTCTTCTGTGTGTCTTCTCTGGTGCAAAGTGAGGTATGATTTCAGTCTAAAAGTCTTCCCACATTTATCCCATTCATAAGATTTCTCTTCTGTGTGAGATCTCTGATGTGTGCTGAGAGCTGAATTCTGGGCAGAAATTTTATTACGTTCCTCATATTCATAAGGTTTGTCTTCTCTTGGAGATCGAGGTTGGAGCGTCAGGTCTGACTTCTCAGAAATTAATTTTCACACTTGATGTACGCATCACATATCTCAGGATATTTGCTCTGAGGTATTGTAAGGCGTATTTCATTACTGAAAGATTTCTCACATTCACTACATGTATGAGGAGTCTCTCCTGTGTACATTTTCGGATGTGTAGTGATGGTCGGTGTTAAGTACAATATTTTTCATCACACAGTACATTTAGCAGTTTTCCTCCCTCCCTGAAGAATTTCTTGGGCAGGGAGAACAGAATTATGATACTGCAGATCTTTTGGACTGTCACAATCATGAATAAAATGCTCTGAATATCCGATGGATTTTTTAAGAACAGGAGACATACGAGATCTATATGCAGCATGCATCTTATCAGGCTTAGGAGACAGAAACATGTTTTGACACTTAATGAACTCCTCAGTCCTCACCCCTAAGATGTTACCGTTATTACTAATCAGCTCTGGATTATGTGTAGAGCTCAAATTTAAAGTTGTTGCTAATCTCACGTTTTCCTCCACTTCGATACTACTTGCAACTGCTACTTCACAAAGACATTCATGTGGACTTTCCTGGCAGGTCTTGAACACATTTTCCATTACCTGGACATCTAAAATGAGTCATAGAAAAAAAGACACAAACATACATGAGATACAAATATTCCTTACTGTAAAGGTAATGACTTTACTTTCCCATCCTAAGTGTTAGATATTTTAAAATATAAAAGTGGAAATTGATTTGTGAGAAATATATGCTTTTCTCCCTAACATATTAAGAAAATGATATTTTACAATGACCAATAATGTTTTTCTGTGTTTTAGTTCTCTTTGATATCACAGGAAATATTTATTGAAATTACCCAACTATGTATTGCTACAGTTTTAAGCTGAGTACTACCTATACTATACCTGCAGCTGTTTTGTTTCAAATAATGTTTTGTTTATACATTGAGGAATAACTGCCTTTCTTTTATTTTTGAGAAATAATCTAAATATTGTGCAGTTTTGCATCTTTTTAAAACTTTCTTTTCTTTTCTTTTCGTTTTTTTTGTAGTTCATAGGCCTCAGCCCTGTCCCTGAACACTTCAGCAGAAGACTATAACCCCTATCCTTGAGCTACAGCCCCACTTACTCTTTTCCAGAGTTAACTACAGATAAGAGTCTCAGGTCCTGAGTAGCAGATAGGATTACCTTACCCAGTTTCAATGCTGTTTGCTTATTAACCATTAAGTGAGGAACACGAATTTTTTCTAGATTCAGCGGCCACAAGTTTGGTTTATATGTCTGTTTGCCTTTGATCCAAGCAAGAACGATTCTTGAGAGTGAGGACTTACACCTATATCCCTTCAGTTACAACTTCTCACTAAAGTCTCAATTTAGGTATTTGTGGGAATTTTGAAATTTGTTTCTTTCCATTTGAAGTCTTATAAAAATTCCTTTTCTAACACTCCTGTCCCTCAGAACCATGGAAGACCAGAAAATCCCCAGCTCATTGTCTAGTTAATTTTCTTATGTTGATTGAAACTTTGTTGTTTTTTTTTCTTCCATTCCTGGGTTTGAACTTAGGACCTAACCACTGTCCTTGGGTTTTCTCAAGACTAGAACCCTATCAATGAAGTCATTACTTCTGGCTTTTTCTATGTATGTGGTAATAAGGAATCAAACCTGTGTCTTTGTGCATGGTAGGCAAGCACTCTACCACTAGGCTCAATTTCTGGTGGAAAGGTCTGGTTCTGAATACCAGTCTCTTCCTACCAGCAAAAAGATATTATCCTTATCAGAGAATAATGCCCTGACTTATTCCTTGTTTGCTCAATCATTTATAGTCTTAGTTTTAAAGAAATGAAATATCATTCTTTCTTTCTTTCTTTCTTTCTTTCTTTCTTTCTTTCTTTCTTTCTTTCTTTCATTCTATCTTTCTTTCTTTCAAACTTACTGTGTAAGTTTGGAATGTCGTCTCCATTAGAGGAAACATAATTTAGAACTGTTGTCAAAGTATACTGAATGTATCCTGAAGAATGAGTACAAAATTACCTTAGGTTTTCTTTAGAAAGTAATGATACTTCTCAGGGCCTGGAATCTTTCTTTTAAATAGTATTGAAAGTTTGATAAACATTCACGTATCTGCAAAATAACAAGGCACTTGGCCTTGCAAGTGAATTTGACTTTTGCTCACCTAAGGACACCAGGTTGCTGTAGGTCTCCAGCATTACATCTCTGTACAGGGTCCTCTGACCATTGTCCAGATGCTGCCACTCCTCCCAGCTGAAATCCACAGCTACATCATCAAATGATACCAGTTTCCGGAATGGCACATTTTCATCAAGTAATTAGCACTGAGTTATAAACACACCATGTCTGGAATTTTATTCTTTTTTTGTTGGAATTGTATTCCTTTACTTAAATGTTTAGACTTACATGAAATATTGACCTGAAAAGCTTAGGGATGGTGCCTAGGCAAGAGTTCAAGTCCCAAGACCCACAGAAAAATAAAAAGGCAAGCTAGGTGTTGGTGGCTCACGCCTGTCATCCTAGCTACTCAGGAGACTGAGATCTGAGGACCATGGTTCAAAGCCAGCCTGGCACAAAATTCCATGAGACTCCTTTCCAATTACCCACCATAAAATGTTTAATGGCTTGTGGCATATCATGGTAGAGCAATTGTGGTATCGACAAAAATAAGTCGGGGGAGTAGATTTAGGTTATAAATGGAATTATTCCATTGGAAAGCAACTACATTATATGATGACACATGCTGGTACTGTGAGAATATTGCGAAATCTTAGGGTATCAAGTAATAATACTGTGAAGTACACCCAGAATGTTAATGTTCTATGTCTGGCATAATAATCACTTGGGGAAGAAACTTTTTTTTCTTTTTTTTGGCTGGGGGATTTGTAAGGCTTTAACTCTGGGCCTGGGCACTGTTCCTGAGCTCTTCAACTCAAGTCTATCACCCTACCTGTGATGCCACAGTGCCATTTCCCATATTCTAGTGGTTAACTGTAGATGAGAGTCTTATAGATTTTCTAATGCCCAGGCTGGCTTTGAACCAAATCTTTAGATATCAGCCTGATATCTGAGTAGCTAGGATTACAGGTAGAAGTCACTGCACCTGGCAAGAAATTTATTTCTTGCTGTTTTATACTACAAATTTACTGTATGTTTTACTTTTTCAAAAAGACTGAGGATGACCTTTGTTCTGTATATAATGGGAAGAGGGGTAGGGAGCTGTGAGCAGAAGAACTGAGGGGCAATACTCAGGGTAGGACAATAGCATTAAACTAAAGAGCTCACGGCCCATAGTGCAAGCCCCATGACTTTGCCCACTACCCCACAAAAAAAGGGAAAAAATTGGAGATTGGAGAGGATTTTCTAAAAAGAATATATAGAAATAGTTGTTCAAAATGTAGAAAGAAGTTCAATATTAACAGTCATGAGAAAAATTACAATGAAATCATTACTTTAAATATGTTAATATAAATATAGTTTTAAACAAAAAGATCCACATACACACACACAAAGACACACACACACGCATACAAAAAAACAACTTTCAAAGTCTAACTATTACTGGGAAGGTAGTGAGAAGAAGTAGAACTTTGGAATAGTTCTGCAAGGATTATAAAACAATCAAAAATTGCGTGGAGAGTGCTAAAAAAGTACTAAATATAGAATTACATAGAAATATGGTCCAACACTTCTATTTCTAGATTTGTACCTAACGGAAGAGAAAGCAGAGACTAGAACAAATATGTGGAGAATCCATTCACAACTATTAATAATAATCCAAAGATAGAAATATGCAAAACAATGCATCGAAAAGGAAGAACATTTTACTATATTTTACAGATGAATCTTGATTACAGTAAACTAAAAATACAGTAGTCATAAAGGAAGAGCTAGGGTATGTTTTCCCTTCCAGAGCTTCCAAGGATCAACAAATCCTTAGAGCCAAAAAGCACGATGGTTCCACAGAATGGAGTAGAGAGGAACAGGAGTTGAATGTTTAATGATTATACATGGAAGATGAAAATTGCTCTAGATGGATAGAATGAAGAGAGAACTGTACCCTAAACAATGGTTATGTAGCCACACAGGATGGGACACACCTATACTCCCTGATCTTGGGAAACTCAAGAAGGATTTCTAGCCATCCTGGATGCATGGAAAGATGTATCATAAAAACTAATGTGGAGGGGCTGGGAGTTTGGCATAGTTGTAGAGTGCTTGTATGAAGACGAAGGTTCAATTCCGCAGTACCACATACACAGAAAAAACCAGAAGTAGTGCTGTGGCTCAAGTAGAAGATCACTAGGCTTGAGGAAAGCTGAAGGACAGTGCTCAGACCGAGTTCCAGCCAAAGGGCTTGTTTAAAAAAAAACCAGAAAGTTGAACATGATGGGGTGGTGGCTCACAGCAGAACGATGGATCTTGCTTTTTGATCCAACTACACAACCTATGCCGTTTAATTGGAGAGTTAAGTCCATTGATATTGAGAGTTAGGATTGAGAGATATTTATTAGTTCCTACCATTTTAAAAAGCTTTTAGTAGGGCCTGTGTCTTGACAGTTCTTGTGGTCCTTAGATGTTATGCTGTTTAGGTGCCTTTTCTTTCCCTATATTGCATGTATTTTGGTTTTCTATGTATAGAGCATCTTTGAGAATTCTCTGTAGTGTTGGTTTTGTTTCGACATATTGTTGCAGCTTTTCCCTGGAATGGAATGTCTTTATTGTTCCCTCAGTTATGAATGAGAGCTTAGCTGGCTACATTATTCTTGGTTGGTAGTTATTTGATTTAAGGGCATGACATATATGCTTCCAGTCACTTCGTGCTTGCATGGTCTCTGCTGAGAAATCTGGGGTTATTCTGATTGGTTTGCCTTTGTAGGTTACTGATCCCTTTTCCCTGGCTGCCTTTAGGATCTTTCCTTTCGTTTCTATTGATCCAGTTCGGATCACAATGTGGCGGCGGATGTTCTTTTCTGGTCAGGTCTGTTTGGGGTTCTAAAAGCTTCTCCTATCTGGATGGGCTTGCCCTTCTGGATATTTGGGAAATTATCTGAGATGATTCCCTGAAGTATATTTCCAATACCATTGACCTCTTTCTTCACGCCCTCCTCAATACCAACTAGGCTTAAATTAGGCTTCATAATTGTATCTTGGACCTCCTGAAGCGCTCTCTCATATTTCCTAGATTTGGATTGACTCATTTTCTGTTCTTTATAATACCTAAAATATCTTCAGCCCCGGAAATTCTCTCCTCTGCATTGTCTAACCTGCTATCAAAGCTATCTACTTTATTTTTCATCTCCCTTGCTTCTAATTGCTCACTTTTGATGCCTTGCATGTCTTGTTTTAGATCATGTATGGATTTCTTTATCTCCTTGATTTCCTTTTGAGTGGTTAGCTCAGTAGCTTTATTTTCTTTGGACATTTGCTGGAGTTTGGTCACGTTTTTATTTGTGGATTCTATGAATTCATCCATCTTTCTTTGAAAAACCTTTATTATGGCCTCCTTTATGGCTTCTTCTTTTTCACTTATCACCTTGTTTTTGCTTTCCTCTTGTTCAGCTATGGCTTCCACCATTATCTCTTTCTTTATATTTTCACATTTTTCATTAATGATGTTTATCAATTGCATTTGTGTAGCACTTGGAAGACTCTCCATTAGGTTTGCCAGTGACTGTTCCATTGTCTGTTTACATTGGGTGGGGGATGTTGTTTCTTGATTTGACATTTTTCTTGAGTTTCTTGTTCTGCCCATTTGAAAATGGGAGCAAGATTACTACTAAATACGATTATAGTTTTTCAGATATAACCAACCTAGACATCTGTAGCTGGCAGACACTAGATGTTCACAAGTTATGATTGGTATTATCACTCTTTATTTTGTGCACTTACAGACCAGTCTAATACAACCACTGATAAGCGATTTATACCCAAAACAATAAGCCTCTCAATCCAATCTCTATTGTCTTTAAGTCCCTCTGAGCCTAGAGAATAATTAACCCCCTACATATACAATATTGCTCAACAGCCATCAAGTGTAGATCCGTGCAGTATAAGGGTTGAAAGACGAGCAGAGGTCCAGAGATAGAAAAAAAGAATGAGAGACGTCAGGGGAGGTGCAAGAGGCTTAACGTAGGAGTGTAAGAATATTGTAGTAATGAAGAAAAGGTATAGCATAAGGATAACTGACCTAAGTTGGTAGGTAGGTTGCATATTTGAGTACAAAGTTTGGAAAGTATTAGAATAAAACTTATGTGTTGCTGCACGACTAGCTCTTAGCCCAACCAGTGGCCTCACAGTGGACCATGGGATGGATCTGTTTTTCTTGTCTACGTTGAGGGAAAGGTGTATTTCACAAGATGCAGAAGCGAAGATTTCAGAAGCAAATGCTGTGAGTGAATTAGCTTGTAAAAAGCATTTTTATTTTCTTTTATATTTCTGCCAGTCTTGGGGCTTGAATTCAGGGCCTGAGCACTGTCCTCGGATTTTCTCAAGTCTAGCCCTCTGCCACTTGAGACACAGTGCCACATCTAGATTTTCTATCTATGTGATACTGAGCAATCAAACCCAGATCTTCATGGATGCTAGGCAAGCACTCTACCACTATGCCAAACTTTCAACCCTGACATAGGAATTATAAAGTCATCATCATCATCATCATATCCAAATATCCTTTCTCCTACAAAGAATGAACACTTAACTGTGTCTAATGCTTCCTTTTTAATTTCACTAATTCTTCTGTGTTTTTCCCTCTTGCATTTTTTACACATGACAGCAAAGCTAATCATCAGGAAAAAATTGATTAGGATACAGAAACCTAATAATATCCTAGTAGATTGACGTCAAAAATATGTGCAAGATGCCCTGTGTGTTTGACCTAGTGGTAGAGTACTTGGCTACAAAGCAATAAGCCTCAGGTTTGATTCCTCATTACCACATACATGGAAAACGCTGCAAGTGGTGCTGTGGCTCGGTGGGACAGCTAAAGCCTAAAGAAAGCCCAAGAACAATGTTCACACTCTGAGGTCAAGTCCCAAGACTAGCAAAAACAAAAAAAAAATTCGACAAGGGGCAAAATGCAGGCAGAGAAGGCACTGTGAAGCAAATGTTTTGTAAAGGATGAGGGCAATATTGACCCTTAAGTTTGGATCTTACCTAAGAAAGGCTCCTTGAGCCTGAGACCAGACTGGTAGTTGGGCCTAGTGGAAGACATTGGGATTGGACAAATAAGGTGTGCTGTTTACTACATCCACATGTATATTGTGAGATTGGAGGAGAGATTCAGCCTCCAGTATGTCTTTGGTGAGGTCTTTTGTGAGCAAGGATCTTTGGTCATTGGGCCCTGAAAGGTGACCCTGCCTCCCTCACAATGGAACAGAATATGGAACACTGGTAACCAAGCCACTGTAACTAACAAACAGCTCAAGCCAGCTCACTTGGCCTGTGGCTCAGGAGGAAGAAAGATGTTGCTGTGCTGTTGCCAAAGGTCAGGAAACTCGAGTCTCAGGCATGGAAGTTGTGGATGTCTTACTCAAAGATGTACATGCTAGATCATTGCCAAGCCACAAATCCAGTATAACAGAACTTTCTCTAAGAAGAAGGCCAGGAAAATCCAGGGCAACCAGATGAGGTAAATTTCTAAGAAGAAATGTATTTGACCCCATCATCCTCCCCACACACTACAACTTTCTTTTTTTTCATTTTTTTATTGTAATTAGTAAAAGGGTTAGATGATATTTGCCAGATAGAAGGTGCATTAAGTCACATACATTGATACCCTTTCACATGTCTTGGTACCCATTTCCCTCCAACCCCACACCCCCCACCCGTCTTGGTTTTCCCCCCTTCCCTATCAAATTTCAAATATCCAAAAACAAATAAATTCAATATATCAGATAACAAAGTGAGATACTATACCAATATGGGATAACCAAGGGACAGCAAACGAGATGAGAGACAACATAGTACATTAAGGACAACAATCATTCATTATATGGCTTTTGTTTCAATATACTGGCGGTCCTTTCAATTAGCTTCACATTATATGGCCTTATATATGGCCTTTTGCTCTATTGCCAATCTATGCTAGTAGAGCCCAAGGTTTCTACTGATTATGACGAATGAGGGAAACCACTGAGACTAAGTTCCTTTGAGTCTGGCTTACTTCACTTAATATGATTTGTTCTAAGTCTTTCCATTTCCTAACAAATGGGGCAATGTCATTCTTTCTGACAGCAGCATAGAGTTCCACTGTGTACAAATACCACAACTTGTTGATCCACTCATCAACTGAGGGACATCTGGGTTGGTTCCATATCTTTGCTATGGTGAATAGTGCTGCTATGGTGAATAGTGCTGCAATGAACATTGTTGTGCTAGTGGGTTTAGTATGCCCTTGTTTCTGGATTGTTGGGTAAATATGCCAAGTAGTGGAATTGCGGGCTCATAGGGGAGTTCTATGTTTACCCTTTAGAGGCACTGCCACACTGCTTTCCATAGTGGTTGAACTAGTTTGCACTCCCACCAACAGTGTAGTAGTGATCCCTCCTGGCCACATCCCCTCCAGCATCTGTTGTCATTCGTTTTCCTGATCCTGGCCATTCTAACTGAAGTTAGGTGGAATCTTAGAGTTGTTTTGATTTGCATTTCTTTTATGACCAGAGATGTTGAGCATTTCTTCATGTGTCTATAGGCCATTTTTGTTTCTTCTTCAGAGAAGACTCTCTTAAGTCTTTGGCCCATTTTTAATGGGATGGGTGTTACTTTGGAGGTTAGATTTGGAGTGATTCAATTTTTTGAGTTGTTGATATATTTTAGATATGAGGCCTTGGTTCGTTGTTTGGTTGGTGAAGATCTTCTCCCACTCTGTAGGCTTCCGGATTAGTTTACTAGCTGTATCCGTTGCCATACAAAAGCTCTGCAGTTTAATGCAGTCCCACTTATCCAGCCTTTCTCTGATTTGTTGTGATTCTTGGTCCTTATTAAGAAAATTTCGACCTGTGCCAAGGAGGCCTAATGTATCTCCTATTCCTTCCTGTAAACTTTTCAGTGTGTCAGCTTTTACCTCCACCTCTTTGATCCATTTGGAGTTAATTCTAGTGCAAGGTGACAAAGAAGGATCCAACTTAATTTTCTGCAGGTGTTTAACCAGTTCTGCCAGCACAACTTGTTGAAGAGGCTATCTTTCTTCCATTCTATTTTTTTGGCTCCCTGGTCAAAGATTAGGTGGCCATAGGTCTGTGGTTTAATATCTGGGTCCGCAGTTCTACTCCATTGGACTTCAGGCCTGTTCTTGTGCCAGTACCAAGCTTTTTTGAGAATTATAGCTCTGTAATAGAGTCTTAAGTTTGGAATTGAAATTCCTCCAGCGCTGTTCTTTCTGCTAAGAAGTGTTTTTGCTATACGGGGTCTTTTATTATTCCATATGAAATTTTGAATTGCCTCTTCTACGTCTTTAAAGAATGACATGGGGATGTTGATTGGTATTACATTGAATTTGTAGATAGCCCTTGGCAAGATTGTCATTTTCACAATGTTGATTCTTCCAATCTAGGAGTATGGGAGGTTTTTCCACTTCCTTAGTTCTGCTTTAATTTCCTTTTTTATCGTTTGAAAGTTTTCATCTAAACGGTCCTTTACATTCTTAGTTAAGCTAATTGCTAGGTACTTTATTTTCTTTGAGGCTATTGTGAAAGGAGTTTCTTTCCTGATTATTGCCTCGTTCCTCTCAGTGTTGGCGTAAAGGAAGGCAGTTGATTTGTGAGGGTTGATTTTATGGCCTGCTACACTTCCAAAGCTTTGAATCAGCTCAAGGAGCTTGGGAGTACAGTGTATAGGATTCTTTAAATATAGAATCATGTCATCTGGAAAGAGGGAGAGTTTTATTTCCTCTTTCCCTACTTGGATCCCCTTTATGCTTGCTTCTTGCCTTATTGCACTGCCTAGGAATTCTAGTACTATGTTAAAAAGGAGTGGAGAGAGAGGGCATGCTTGTCTCGTTCCTGATTTTAGAGGGAATGGCTTTAGATTTTCACCATTAAGTATAATACTAGCAGTGGGTTTCTCATACACAGCCTTTATTATATTGAGAAATGTTCCATGAATTCCTAGTTTCTCCACATCTTTTTACATAAAGGGGTTTTGGATCTTGTCAAATGGCTTTTCCGCATCTATTGAGACAATCATGTGATTTTATCCCTGCTCCTGTTGATGTGTTGAATTACATTAATTGATTTGTGTATGTTGAACCAGCTTTGCCTCCCTGTGATGAATCCAGTTTGATCATAGTGTATAATTTTTTTTGATGAGTTGTTGTAGACGGTTGGCCAGAATTTTGTTGAGAAGTTTTGCATCGATGTTCATCAAAGAAATGGGGCTTCACAGAATGAGTTTGGTAAAAAACCTTCATTCTCAATTTCGTTGAAGAGCTTTAGGTGTATTGGTGTGAGCTCTGCTTTAAAGACCTTATAGAATTCAGCTGTGAATCCATCTGGCCCTGGGCTCTTTTTAAGTGGAAGTTGTCTAATTTCCATTTCTATTTCAGAGCTTGAAATAGGCCTGTTGAGTTGGGTTAGCTCTTCTTGGTTCAGTGTGGGTATGTTAATATTGTCTAGGAATTCATCCTTTCTACTAGATTCTCAAATTTGTTGCCGTAAAGTTTTGAAAAGTATTCCCTCATGATATTCTGGATCTTGGTAATTTCTGTCATGATATTACCATTTTCATCTGCGATTTTGTTTATTTCGATAGGCTCTCTCCTTTTTTTGGTAAGATTTGCTAAGGGATTGCCAATTTTGTTAATTCTTTCAAAGAACCAACTCCTTGTTTGGTTGATTCTTTCTATAGATTTTTTTATTCCAAATCATTTAATTCTGCTTTGATTTTAATAATTTGCTTTCTCCTAATGGGTTTAGGGTTGGTTTGTTGCTCTTTTTCCAGGAGGTTAAGGTGAAACATTAACTAGTTGGTTTGCCATTTTAACAAGTTGCTGTTGTAGGCACTCAGCGCTATAAATTTTCCTCTGAGTACTGCCTTTGTTGTGTCCCTAAGGAGTTGATATTTGTGTGCTCCTTATTGTTAAATTTCATAAACAGTTGGATATCTGTTCTGATCTCTTCGATTACCCATTGTTTTTGATTCAACAATGTGTTGTTCAGTCTCCATGAGTTATAGGGTTTTCGTTGGTGGACATGTGTGTTCAGTTCCAATTTGATGCCTTTATGGTCTGAGAGTGTGCATGGAATAATTTCAGTGTTTCTGAATCTGTCCAGGTTTGTTTTATGGCATAAGATGTGGTCTATTTTGGATAATGTTCCATGTGCTGCTGAGAAAAACGTATATTGTGTTGTTACTGGGTGGAATATTCTGCAGATGTCTGTTAGATCTAGTTGGTCTATATAGTTGTTCAGTTCTAAGGTTTCTCTGTTGAGTTTTTGCCTTGTTGATCTGTCCATAGGCGAGAGTGGTGTGTTAAACTCACCAACAATCACTGTATTTCGATCTATGTATGGTTTCAGTGTAAGTAAAGTTTGCTTGATGAAGTTTGGAGCTCCGGGAATGGGTGTGTAAATATTTAGGATCGTTATGTCTTCCTGGAGGAAAGATCCCTTTAGTAGTATGTAGTAGCCTTCTGTGTCTTTTCTTACTAATTTCAATTTGAAGTCTATTGTATCTGATATGAGGATGGCAACTCCAGCCTGTTTATGGGGGAAGTTAGCTTGATAGAGTTTATTCCAACCTCCCACTTTCAAAAGATGATTGTTTTGGGGTAAGATGTTTCTCTTGAAGACAGCAGAACGATGGCTCTTGCTTTTTGATCCAACTAGACAGCCTATGCCGTTTAATTGGAGAGTTAAGTCCATTGATATTGAGAGTTAGGATTGAGAGATATTTATTAGTTCCTACCATTTTTAAAAGCTTTTAGTAGGGCCTGTGTCTTGACAGTTTTTGTGGTCCTTAGACGGTATGCTGTTTCGGTGCCATTTCTTTCCATATATTGCATTTATTTTGGTTTTCTTTGTATAGAGCATCTTTGAGAATTCTCTGTAGTGTTGGTTTTGTTTCGACATATTGTTGCAGCTTTTCCTTGGAATGGAATGTTTTTATTGTTCCCTCAGTTATGAATGAGACCTTAGCTGGCTACAGTATTCTTCATTGGTAGTTATTTGATTTAAGGGCATGACATATATGCTTCTAGTCACTTCGTGCTTGCATGGTCTCTTCTGAGAAATCTGGGGTTATTCTGATTGGTTTGCCTTTGTAGGTTACTGATCCCTTTTCCCTGGCTGCCTTTAGGATCTTTTCTTTCGTTTCTGTTGATCCAGTTTGGATCACAATATGGCAGTGGGATGTTCTTTTCTGGTCAGGTCTGTTTGGGGTTCTAAAAGCTTCTCGTCTCTGGATTGGCCTGCCCTTCTGGATATTTGGGAAATTCTCTGAGATGATTCCCTGAAGTATATTTCCAATACCATTGACCTCTTTCTCCACGCCCTCCTCAATAAAAACTAGCCTTAAATTAGGCTTCCTAATTGTATCTTGGACCTCCTGAAGCGCTCTCTCATATTTCCTAGATTTGGATTGACTCATTTTCTGTTCTTTCTCTATAATAACTACATTATCTTCAGCTCCGGAAATTCTCTCCTCTGCATTGTCTAACCTGCTATCAAAGCTATCTACTTTATTTTTCATCTCCCTTGCTTCTAATTGCTCACTTTTGGTGCCTTGCATGTCTTGTTTTAGATCATGTATGGATTTCTTTATCTCCTTGATTTCCTTTTGAGTGGTTAGCTCAGTAGCTTTATTTTCTTTGGACATTTGCTGGAGTTTGGTCACGTTTTTATTTGTGGATTCTGTGAATTCATCCATCCTTCTTTGAAAAACCTTTATTATGGCCTCCTTTATGGCTTCTTCTTTTTCACTTATCACCTTGTTTATGCTTTCCTCTTGTTCAGGTATGGCTTCCTCCATTATCTCTTTCTTTATATTTTCACATTTTTCATTAATGATGTGTATCAACTGCATTTGTGTAGCACTTGGAAGACTCTCCTCTAGGTTTGCCAGTGACTGTTCCATTGTCTGTTTATATTGGGTGGGGGATGTTGTTTCTTGATTTGACATTTGTCTTGAGTTTCTTGTTCTGCCCATTTGAAAATGGGAGCAAGATTACTACTAAATACGATTATAGTTTTTCAGATATAACCAACCTAGACCTCTGTAGCTGGCAGACACTACATGTTCACAAGTTTTGATTGGTATTATCATTATTTCTTTTTGTGCACTTACAGACCAGTCTAATACAACCACTGATAAGCGATTTATACCCAAAACAATAAGCCTCTCAATCCAATCTCTATTGTCTTTAAGTCCCTCTGAGCCTAGAGAATAATTAACCCCCTACATATACAATATTGCTCAACAGCCATCAAGTGTAGATCCGTGCAGTATAAGGGTTGAAAGACGAGCAGAGGTCCAGAGATAGAAAAAAAGAATGAGAGAGGTCAGGGGAGGTACAAGAGGATTAACGTAGGAGTGTAAGAATATTGTAGTAATGTATAGCATAAGGATAACTGACCTAAGTTGGTAAGTAGGTAGCATATTTGAGTACAAAGTTTGGAAAGTATTAGAATAAAACTTATGTGTTGCTGCACGACTAGCTCTTAGCCCAACCAGAGGCCTCACAGTGGACCATGAGATGGATCTGTTTTTCTTGTCCAGTTGAGGGAAAGGGGTATTTCACAAGATGCAGAAGCGAAGATTTAAGAATCAAATGCTGTGAGTAAATTAGCTCGTAAAAAGCATTTTTATTTTCTTTTATCTTTCTGCCAGTCTTGGGGCTTGAATTCAGGGCCAGAGCACTGTCCTCGGGTTTTCTCAAGTCTAGCCCTCTGCCACTTGAGCCATAGTGCCACATCTAGATTTTCTATCTATGTGATACTGAGCAATCAAACCCAGATCTTCATGGATGCTAGGCAAGCACTCTACCACTATGCCAAATTCTCAACCCTGACGTAGTAATTATAAAGTCATCATCGTCATATCAAAATATCCTTTCTCCTACAAAGAATGAACACTTACCTATGTGTGTAATGCTTTTTTTTAAAATTTCACTAATTCTTCCGTGTTTTTCCCTCTTGCATTTTTTACACATGACAGCAAAGCTAATCATCAGGAAAAAATTGATTAGGATACAGAAACCTAATAATATCCTAGTAGATTGACGTCAAAAATATGTGCAAGATGCCCTGTGTGTTTGACCTAGTGGTAGAGTCCTTGGCTACTACGCAAAAAGACTCAGGTTTGATTCCTCATTACCACATACATAGAAAACGCTGCAAGTGGTGCAGTGGCTCGGTGGGACAGCTAAAGCCTAAAGAAAGCCCAAGAACAATGTTCTCACTCTGAGGTCAATCCCAAGACAAGCAAAAACAAAAAAAATTCGACACGGGGCAAAATGCAGGCAGAGAAGCCACTGTGAAGTACATGTTTTGTAAAGGATGAGGGCAATATTGACCCTTAAGTTTGGATCTTACCTAAGAAAGGCTCCTTGAGCCTGAGTCCAGACTGGTAGTTGGGCCTAGTGGAAGACATTGGGGTTGGACAAATAAGGTGTGCTGTTTACTACATCCACATGTATATTGTGAGATTGGAGGAGAGATTCAGCCTCCAGTATGTCTTTGGTGAGGTCTTCTGTGAGCAAGGATCTTTGGTCATTGGGCCATGAAAGGTGACCCTGCCTCCCTCACAATGGAACAGAATATGGAACCCTGGTAACCAAGCCACTGTAACTAACAACCAACTCAAGCCAGCTCACTTGGCCTGTGGCTCAGGAAGAAGAAAGGTGTTGCTGTGTTGTTGCCAAAGGTCAGGAAACTCGAGTCTCAGGCATGGATGTTGTGGCTGTCTTACTCGAAGATGTACATGCTAGATCATTGCCAAGCCACAAATCCAGTATAACAGGCCTTTCTCTAAGAAGAAGGCCAGGAAAACCCAGGGCAACCAGATGAGGTATATTTCTAAGAAGCAATGTATTTGACCCCATCATCCTCCCAACACACTACAACTTTCTTTTTTTTTCATTTTTTTATTGTAATAAGTAAAAGGGTTACATAATATTTGCCAGATAGAAGGTGCATTAATTCACATACATTGATACCCTTTCACATGTCTTGGTACCCATTTCCCTCCAATATGGGATAACCAAGGGACAGCAAAGGAGATGAGAGACAACATAGTACGTTAAGGACAACAATCATTCATTATGTGGCTTTTGTTTCAATACCATGGAGGTCCTTTCAATTAGCTTCACATTATATGGCCTTATATACGGCCTTTTCTCTATTGCAAATGTCTGCTAGTAGATCCCAAGGTTTCTACTGATTATGACGAATGAGGGAAACCACTGAGCCTAAGTTCTTTGAGTCTGGCTTACTTCACTTAATATGATTTGTTCTAAGTCTTTCCATTTCCTAACAAATGGGGCGATGTCATTCTTTCTGACAGCAGCATAGAATTCCATTGTGTACAAATACCACAACTTGTTGATTCACTCATAAACTGAGGGACATCTGGGTTGGTTCCATATCTTTGCTATGGAGAATAGTGCTGCAATGAACATTGTTGTGCTAGTGGGTTTAGTATGCCCTTGTTTCTGGATTGTTGGGTAAATGCCAAGTAGTGGAATTGCTGGGTCATAGGGGGTTGTATGTTTAGGCTTTTGAGGCACTGCCACACTGCTTTCCATAGTGGTTGAACGAGTTTGCACTCCCACCAACAGTGTAGTAGTGATCCCTCCTGGCTACGTCCCCTCCAGCATCTGTTGTCATTCGTTTTCCTGATCCTGGCCATTCTAACTGGAGTGAGGTGGAATCTTAGAGTTGTTTTGATTTGCATTTCTTTTATGACTAGAGATGTTGGTCATTTCTTCATGTGTCTATAGGCCATTTTTGTTTCTTCTTCAGAGAAGACTCTCTTTAAGTCTTTGGCCCATTTTTTACTGGGATGGGTGATACTTTGGAGGTCAGTTTTGGAGTGATTCAATTTTTTGAGTTGTTGATATATTTTAGATATGAGGCCTTGGTTCGTTGTTTGGTTGGTGAAGATCTTCTCCCACTCTGTAGGCTTCCGGATTAGTTTACTAGCTATATCCGTTGCCATACAAAAGCTCTGCAGTTTAATGCAGTCCCACTTATCCAGCCTTTCTCTGATTTGTTGTGATTCTTGGTCCTTATTAAGAAAGTTTCGACCTGTGCCAAGGAGGTCTAGTGTATCTCCTATTTCTTCCTGTAAACTTTTCAGTGTGTCAGCTTTTACCTCCAGGTCTTTGATCCATTTGGAGTTAATTCTAGTGCAAGGTGACAAAGAAGGATCCAACTTTAATTTTCTGCAGGTGCTTAACCAGTTCTGACAGCACAACTTGTTGAAGAGGCTATCTTTCTTCCATTCTATTTTTTTGGCTCCCTTGTCAAAGATTAGGTGGCCATAGGTCTGTGGTTTAATATCTGGGTCCGCAGTTCTATTCCATTAGACTTCAGGCCTGTTCTTGTGCCAGAACCAAGCTGTTTTGAGAATTATAGCTCTGTAATAGTGTCTAAAGTTTGGAATAGAAATTCCTCCAGCGCTGTTCTTTCTGATAAGAAGTGTTTTTGCTATACGGGGTCTATTGTTATTCCATATGAAATTTTGAATTGCCTCTTCTATTTCTTTAAAGAATGACATTGGGATGTTGATGGGTATTGCATTGAATTTGTAGATAGCCCTTGGCAAGATTGTCATTTTCACAATGTTGATTCTTCCATCCAGGATCATGGGAGGTTTTTCCTTTTTTAGGTTTTTAAAATTTTCATCTAAACAGTCATTTACATTCTTACTTAAGTTAATAGCTAGGTACTTTATTTTCTTTGAGGCTATTGGGAAAGGAGTTTCTTTCCTGATTATTGCCTCGTTCCTCTCAGTGTTGGCGTAAAGTAAGGCAGTTGATTTGTGAGGGTTGATTTTATGGCCTGCTACCCTTCCAAAGCTTTGAATCAGCTCAAGGAGCTTGGGAGTAGAGTCTATAGAATTCTTTAAATACAGAATCATGTCATCTGCAAAGAAGGATAGTTTTATTTCCTCTTTTCCTACTTGGATCCACTTTATGCTTGCTTCTTGCCTTATTGCACTGCCTAGGAATTCTAGTATTATGTTAAAAAGGAGTGGAGAGAGTGGGCATACTGAATGCTAACCCTTAGCACTTTTATGCAAAGCTTAGGCCTGTGGTATTTTAAGCACAATTCAACGCTCTGTTTTTTGCTGGTTAATTAGAGGTAAATGTCTTATGGAATTTATTGCATGGCTGATTTTGAACTGGAATCCTCAGGTCTCAGCTTATCCTGAGTAGCTAGGATTACAGTACTTTTACAAACTGTATGCTCATACACATCGCTTCTGATCCAAACACTCATTGTTCAATTTAACTAACAAGATGTGAGGAAAGATGATTGACTGTAATTTACTAGATGGGCTTCTAGTGAGTATATATTTCCACTTCCACTCTGAAGTCAGGGAAATGTTTCTGGTACATGTTTCAACTATCTCCCAAAGAGGAAATAATGTGTGAGTACGTTTGCTAGTATTTCAGATAGGCGATGTATTTTGGTGTTTGGAACCTGTTGGGCAGAGTGTATCAGCTGGGCTGAGATAACAGAGATGATGTTTCAGACAGGAATATTTTCATCCCAGACAGACTTAATCCAGATCCTTGGATTTCAGGCCTTGAGTAAATAGAATTACAAGTGTGAGCTGCCACCACCACCTGGTTCATTTTGGAAACCTTAATTGCTTCTCATTTGTTCCTTTCCTTTTTTGGGAGATTGATCTAAGCTGGCTGATTGTGCATCACAATGAAGTGATTGGCCTCAGGAATTGCAAATATTTGTTTCATCAGCACGGAATGAATGAAGTTGATCTAAACCCAATAGTATTTTCCTTCTGATAAATAGGGAACTTACTTATATCATTTTTCCTTGCCTTTGCTTTCCCAAAGCAAGCAACATGTTTCTTAAAAACTATACTTCATGAGAATATTATAATTAGAAGCTATCTTCTGCACACTTCAGAATAGTCCTTGCATTTATAAACTTATATTACAATATTAGGTAGAAGAATGGTGACTGTTAGTTTCATAACTATTTCATATGTTTTACTCTTTAAGGCTCATTAACTCAAGAAGGGATTAAATACATTTAGATAATAGTAAAACATAGCTGCTGCTGATTTGATGTGTGTGCAGATGATACACAGATTTATTAGGATTGCTCAAAAGATTTCTTCAAATTTTCAATAGTAGACTGCTATGCTAACTGGAAAGTGATAGTAATGATTCTGAAATTCTATGAATCAGCTATGAAGCAGAATTTCAGGGGAGAGTATTTGCTAGGTACTTAATTTCTAAGACGCATATCAAGAATATTGAACTATAACACCAAATGATGGAGGACTCAGCGTCACATTTTGTTTGTTTTATGCAAGTCCTGGGACTTGAACCCAGGGCCTGGGAACTGTCCTTAAATATTTTTTTTTGCTTCAGGCTAGTGTTCTACCACTTGATCCACACCTCCACTTCCAGATTTTTGGTAATGAACTGTAAATCAGAATATCATGCAATTTGTTTGGGCTGGATTCAAACCTGATTCTCTGTAGATAGGATTCCAAGTGTGAGCGCACAGAGCCTGGCTAGTATCATTCATCATTCAAGTCATGGGACTGCAATTCTGCACCTGGGTCTTCTCACTGAGCTTTTCATCTCAAGACTACTGCCCTATCCCTTGAGCCATAGGGCCACTTCTGGGTTTCTGGTGGTTAATTGGAGATAAGAGTCACATGGACTTCAGTGCCCAGGCTGACTTTGAACAGCTATCCTTGGATCCCAGCCTCTTGAGTAGCTACATTTACAAGTGTGAGCCACCATACCCGGCTAAATTATTTTTTAAGTTAATTTTTTTTGTTAAGTCAATATATAGTTGGCATACGGTTACATAAGTAATGAACACATTTCTTAAGAAAATTGTTATCCCCTCCCTCCTTTTTCTCTGTTTTCCTACCCTCAGCCCCCTCTCCACCCAGCTTGTTCAGTTCATTTCCGTTTAGTGTCTTCCAAGTATCACTGTTCAATGGTTCACCCTTTTTCCTTTGTTTTTTTTTTTTACCATTTTATTATACCCTCTCCATTCCCCAAATCACATAAACCTATGTTCCAGACACAGGGTACCCGAATTCAACACAGTGACTACAGAGAATAAAATTAAAGGGAAAAGGAAGAAAAGAGGTAAAAAGCAAACGAAATGAAAGAACATCATACAGTACCTTAGAAGCAACAACACTGAAAAAACAAAACATAAAACCTTGGGCTGAAAATGAAGCTTGCCTAGCATGTATGAAACCCTGGATTCCATTCCTCAGCACCACATAAACAAAAAATGGAACTGCCACTGTGACTCAGCTGGTAGATTTCTAACGTTCAGCACAGAGTGTCTTCAACTGACAAAAATCTGTCACATTTAAGTTAGGCTTCAAAACTTTGCTAGGAACCAGTTACGTGATTTGGAAGAAAGTCCAATTTTCAAAAAATCACTAGCCAGGCGCTGGAGGGTAATAATTGTTATTCTACTAGCCAGGGAGAAGGTGATTCAAAGCCTTTGCAAGCAAAAAAACGAAAACAAAAAAAGTGTAAGATTCTTCTCTCCACTTAGCCACCCAAAAAATAAGTGGAGTTGTGGCTAAAACTGGTACAGCATTAGCCTTGAGGAAAAAGAACTAAGAGACCTTGCCCAGGTCCAAAGTTCAAGCTCCCCACCAAGAAAGAAAAAAAAAAAGAGTCCAGATACCTTAGTGTCAAAAGTATATCTGGATATCTTATTAGATTTTTCTGATCTTTCCTCATTCATCTCATGGAACAACATAATCTTGATCCTGAACTGCCTAAGAGCCTGCATTGTGCTTAATAAATTCATTCCACATATTCCAGTAGAATCTGGACAGCTAACAGCCACTTACCAATGCTTTATTCTACGTTTAGGCCAGTATGTCTTCATACCATCTACACAGTCAGCTATATCATCTTTCCAGAAGTATCATTGAGTGTAGAACACTCAGAACTAAAATAATTGCATAAAGATGTAATAAAACCCCTTGATTCATTAAGAAAATTTCTGTACCACTTAGAGCAAGTACATTGGTGGTATTTACTTCTAGCCTCTTTTTAAAAAAATTTATTAACATTGAATTTTACATCATATTTCAAATGTCATGTTTAACCAACAAGTATTCAAGAAGGGAATCGCTATACAATCGCTGTCACATAGATTTTAGAATATAGTAAAAATTTAGCTGAGTGTTTGTATGTCATAGATACAGATTAATGTATAATAAAACACATGTCTATATAGTGTATAGTCTATCCTAGATTTTTATGTCTATGTAGTTATGTTTATATCTCCAAAATTATGTCCAGAACTTTGGGTATCAACTATTCAATCATCGCTCTACTACTGTTTGAAACTAATATCCATATATTAAGGATACCATGTACCTTTTTTTCCTTGGTCTTGACTTATCTCACTCAACAGGATTCACTCTAATTTCATCCACTACCCCAAAAATGCCATTATTATTTTTTCTGTGCAGATCTTATTTTTATGCATTTATTATTATTGTAATTTATAGAAGGGTTACATTATATTCACCAAATAGAAGGTGCATTACTTCTCATACTTTGATACCCCATGTAATGATATGGTCCCCATTTCCCTTCCCCTACCCCCACTCATGTTCATTTCCCCCTTCCCTATCCAATTTCAAATAACCAATTAGGCACATATGAAATATATCAGAAAACAAGGTGAAATATTGTAACAATATGATATAACCAAGGGATAGCAAAAGAGATAAGAGATCACATAGTTCATTGAGGACAACAATCACTCATTATATGAGTTTTGTTTCTTTATCTTGGAGGTCCTTACATTTAGTGTCATACTATTTGTCACGATGTCTCTAGATTTTGTTCTATTGTAAATCTCTGGTAGCAGAGCCCAAGGTTTCTACTGAATTTGACAAATGAGGGAGACTCTTGGGCCTATGTTCCTTTGAGTTTGGCTTACTTCACTTAATATGATTTTTTTTCCTTTTCATCCACTTCCCCAAGAATGCCATTATTTTATCTTCTCAGTTGGCTATGTATCATTCCATTGTGTGTGTGTGTGTGTGTGTGTGTGTGTGCGTGTATCACATTTTTTGTAGTAGGGCATCTGGTTGTTTCCATCATCCAAACTCATTTTCTACAGATATTTTTATAGTCTCTTTTTTATTTTCAGGGTAATGTATAGAGGGGTTACGATTACATTTACAGGTAGTGGACTGTATTACTTCTCACACATTTATTCCACTCCACATGTTTTTGTCCCCAGTTCCCTCTCCCCTCCCCTTCCCAATCATCTTGTTTCCCCCCTTCCCTTTCCTATTTGACATAAACAAATAAACATATATACTTTATGCCAGGGAAAAAATCAGGTACAGTAACAATCTGACATTAACCAAAGGGCAAAATAAGAGATGAGAAATAACATAGTAGATCAAGGACAAAAATCACACAAGATTAAGAGCAACGATGACACAAGATATAGCTCTTGTTCCCATATCCTAGAGATCCTTTCATTTAGTCTCATCCTATATGACCTTATATACCTAGGTTTTTGAGTTATTGTAATCTTCTGCTAGGAGAGTCCTAGATGTGAACTATTTATTACAAATGAGGGAAACCATTGAGCTTATGTTTCTTTGGGTCTGGCTTGCTTCACTTAATATGATTTTTTCCAAGTCTTTCCATTTCCTTACAAATGGGGCGATGTCATTCCTTCTGATGGCAGCATAGCATTCCATTGTGTATAAGTACCACATCTTCTTGATTCAGTCATCTACTGAGTGGCATCTGGGTTGGTTTCATAGCTTTGCTAAAGTAAATAGTGCTGCAATGAGCATCATTGTGGTAGTGGCTTTAGTATGTCCTTTTTTCTGGACAATTGGGTAGATGCCAAGTAGTGGATTTGCTGGATCATAGGGGAGCTCTATGTTCAGTCTTTTGAGGAACCACCACACTGCTTTCCCTAGTGGTTGAACGAGTTTACACTCACACCAACAGTGTAGGTGTGATCCCCCCTGGTCACTTCCCCACCAGTATCTCTTATTAGATTTTTTGATAATGGCCATTCTGACTGGAGTCAGGTGGAATCTCAAAGTTGTTTTGATTTTCATTTCCCTTATTGCTAGAAATGGAGCATTTCTTCATGTGGCTAAAGCCCATTTTAATTTTTTCTTCAGAGAATACTCTTTTAAGTCTTTAGCCCACCTTTTAATAGGATGGTTGTTTCTTTGAAGATTTGTTTGGGAGAGATACACTTTTCTCAGCTATAGATATATTCTAGATAACTACATATATTTTTGTAGAAAAAAGAATGGAAGCCATCATGCTGGCTCACAACTTAATTTCAGCTACTTAGGAGGCTCAGGGCTTAGGATCACAGGTCAAAGCCAACCAGGGCCCTACAGTGTGTGAGATCAAACTCTGCGAACATACAATGACTGTAAGCGGAATCTCACTGCCTGGGAATGTAGCCTAATGGTAGAGTGCTCACCTAGAATGCATGAAGATCTAGGTTCTATTCACCGGTACCGCATACTCAGAAAAAAGCTAGAAGTGGCGCTGTGTCTCAAGAGGCAGAGCACTCACCTTGGGCAAGCGAGTCCAATGAAAATGTCTAGGCCCTGAGTCCAAGCCCTAGCACCGGCCAAAAGAAAAAAAAAGAACAATCTTACTTAAGTAACAAGGAATGTACCCTATATTTATTCAGACTGAAAAATTCATTAAGAAATTAGAAAATATGTATAAAGTGCATAATTTCTTTTGTGTGTTGGCACTGGGTCTTCAACTGAGTGCTTCAGCTCTATCCCTGACCTTTTCTGCTCAAGGCTAGCACTGTACCAATGCAGCCCCAAATCAACTATCTTCAATTGAGATATAAGCGAGGAATATTTCAGGGTGCTTCATGAAAAACATTTTTATAAACTGAAACTTTCAACACAGTCTTATTTTAGTGTGAATGTTGAGATGGGAAGAGACAGAAAAAGTGAAATATTTCCTGATCCCCATAGAGAAGAGACTCAGCAGAACCACTGTGGTCTGCAGGCTTCTTTGTGAGTTTTGTTTGCTTGTTTGATTTTTGTCAATTGTGGGGCTTGAACTCTGGGCCTGGGCACTGTCCCTGAGCTCTTCAGCTCAAGGCTAGTGCTTTAATCTGTGAGCCACAGTGCCACTTCTGGTTTTTCTGGCAGTTAACTGGGTACTTTGGCTGGCTTTAAACTTTGATTCTCAGATCTTAGCCTCCTGAGTAGCTAAGATTATAGGTGTGAGGTACAATCACCAGGCTGCTGCTCTGTTACTATGCAGGTTCTGGATCAAGAACTTCAAGTTCTTACTTCAATTTTTTCTTCTCTTGCCTGATACTCTGCCATTTGAACGAAGCCCCAGTTCCTGGTCTTTGTTGGTTAATGAGAGATATTATGATTTTCTAATATTCAGAGCAACGATTATAAAACCCAGCATTTTACTTACTTGAATAAATTAAGAGACAGGACCTAGTGAGATGGAAAAAAAAATTTTTTTTCAAGTTGCTATCCTGTTCTAATGCATAAGTCTGGCTATTTTGCTTACACACAAATATGTATTTTACCAGTTTCTACTCTATTTTTCTTAGCTTAAAACCACCACTGCCATTTCATAGATTTTGTTGTTGTTGTTTGTGGTGCTTGAATTCTGTGCCTGGGCTGTTCCTCAGATCTTCAGTTCAATGCCAGTGCTTTACTACTTTTGATTTGGCCAGTCCTGGGCTTGAACTCAGGGACTGAGCACTGTCCTTATATTTTCTCAAGGCTAGGGCTCTACCACTTCAGCCTCAGCACCACTTCCACCATTTTTCTATGTATGTGGTATTGAGGAATTGAACCCAGGTCTTCGTGCATGCTAGGCAAGCACTCTACCACTAGGCCAAACTCCCAGCCCAAAATTATTCATCATTACTATTAGCTATCTTCTTTTTTTATTATTGATTCGTCATGGTGCTTGGACTTTGGGCCTGGACACTGTCTCTGAGTTCTTCAGCTCAAGGCTAGCACTCTTCCTCTACAGCTCCATTTTTGGTTTTTGGTAGTTAATTGGTGATGTAAGTCTCACAAACATATGTGTCCAGGCTGGCTTTGGGCTTTGAACCAAGATCCTCCAATCTCAGCCTCCATAGTAACTAGAATTACATGCTTCAGCCAGCAGTGCCTGACTGTTTGATGTCTCTGTCTCTGTCTCTCTGTCTCTGTCTGTCTCTGTCTGTCTGCCTGTCTGTCTCTCTCTCTGTCTCTCTCTCTGTCTCTCTGTCTCTCTGTCTCTCTCTGTCTCTCTGTCTCTCTCTGTCTCTCTCTGTCTCTCTCTCTCTCTCTCTCTCTCTCTCTTTTGGTTGTAAGACTTTAGTTGTGCATCTGGGCAGTGTCCCTGGGTTCCTCAGCTCAAGGCTACAACCTTAAACACCTTGAGCCACAGTGTCACTTCTGGTTTTCTGGTGCTTAAGTAGAAGTAACAGTTTCATGGACTTTAGTGTCTGGCCTGGCTTTGAACTGTGATCCTCAGAACCCAACCTTCTGAGATCATTTCCAGCTTTTTTTTGGTGTAAGTGGTACAGAGTAATTGAACACAGGGCTTTGTGCATACTAGGCAAGCAAACTACCACTAGTGTGCACTCCAGCCTTAGATAAGGGCTTTCTTTTTCTTTTTCTTTTTTTCACTCATGGGGCTTGAACTCTGGGCCTGGATGTTTACCTTAAGCTCTTCAGCTCAAGGCAAGAGCTCTACCACTTGAGGCACATTGTCATTTTGAATTTTCTGGATTATTTGGAAATAAGATTCTCACAGATTTTTATGCGTGGGCCCTCTTTGAACCTCGATCCTCCAGGGTAGCTAGGATTACCAGGGTGAGCCACCAGTCACGGGTATTAAATTACTATTTTTTCCATGTCCTATGCCTTCAACTCATGGCCAGAGCACTATCCTAGGGCTTGCTCAAGGATAGCACTTTACTTCAGCCAGCCAACTCCCGGTCCAAATAGGCCACTCTTGAAGCTAGAATTACCGAAATCTGAATGATACTGGCATGTCGTTATCTAAGTATATAATTTTTCTTCTATTTTTGATGGATTTTCCTTAGTGTACATATTTCCTACATATTTTATGGAAATCTTCCTTCCCACTGGGGCCATAAGTTAAGCCTAGTGGAAAAGTTCTTGCCGAGCATGAATGAAGACCCAAGTTCAATTCCTCAGCAGGACATAGATAAAAAAGATAAAAGTGGTGCTGTGGCACATGTGATAGAACTTGCGCCTTAAGAATAAAGAAAAACAAAAACAAGGATCGTGCTCGGGTCCTGAGTCTAAGCCCAGTACTGGCAAAAAAAAATTCTGCCCAAAGTAGACATATAAACTTGTACTTTTCAAAAAATTTGTTGTTCAAGGTGATATACAAAGAGATTGCTGTTATATATGTAATGAGTACATTTCTTGTAAACACTGTTACCCCCTCCCCCCTTTTCTCTTTCCCTTCCCCCCAAGTCATAAATTTCATTTACAACAAATATATATGTATTTTCATTCCTGAAAAAAATAGTTTAAAATGTGTTCAAATAAATGATGTAGGTTGATATATTTATCAAAATGGATTACTTGAACTCTAAAATAAACATTCTATGTAATTTTTCTCATAAAATTGTAGTAATGCTATAAAACTAATAAAAAAGGAATTTTAGTTATTAATTTCTTATGTTTTACCTTTAACATTATTACACTAAGCATACTGTTTATGGTATTAATACAGACAGCATGAAATATGATTATGTAAAAAAATTAAATGATTAAAAAATAGTAAGGTTGGGGGCCAGTAGTTTGGCTTGGTGTCACACAGCCTGGACTGGCAAAAAAGAAGTAGGGTTAGATAAAACAGATTTATTTCCAAATGTGTGGAAAATGGTATGATTTTTTGTTTGGCTAGTACTGGGGCTTGAACTGAGGGATCAGGAACTGTCCTTGGCCACATTTGTTCAAGGGTGGCACTCTGACACCTGAGCCACATTGCCCCATCTGCTTTTTCTGTGTATGCAGTGCCGAGGAATTGAATCAAGGTCTTCTTGTATACTAGGCGAGCACTCTACAACTAGGCCACATTCAAAGCCAAAGTAGATTTTTGATGCTATTGTGGAGTTTTAATTTTCTTAAATATTTGTACAAAGCACAATGGATATATAAACAGACTTGAACTCACAGAACAGAGTCCCACAAAATATTACAGTTACTCTGGCACTTCTCCCGATTGACAAAACACATTTCCAGGCATCTGCTCTGTCCTTAAGCTTTGGTAGCTGACTTGTGTTTCCATGGAGGCCTGGCCTGGATTCCTGGTGATTCCATGCATTTCATAGTTCCCTGTATATCCAGTAAGGTTGTCTTCTATGGGACCAGACCTGTCTGGTTTTTGGCCCACCCAGGACCTATGTGTCTGAGGTCTCACATTATAAGTGGAAAATAAAACACAGTATAATAAGCACTGGAGAACTGCACACCATAATATTAACAATGAGAGTTTAATAGTTAGCAAAGTAAATACAATGAATACTTGACAAGAATCATGAGAGCAAGATAAAGAGATGTCTTTTTAGGAAGGGGACAGGGAAGCTCTAAATCCAGACTGGCCTCCAAGTTGCCTTCAAACAGTAATTCCACTTCAGAGTCCTCAGAATGGTCTCCTTCCTCATGAGAAACAGAATGTCCTTCCTGAGTTAAGAGGGGGATGGATTCCGGTTTGTCGAATGGAGATTGAGTCTTTTTTAGGGAGATGGATGGGTCTGGATATTCTGTGAGGATGGATTCATTTTCCTCCAATGAATCCAGTATTGAGAGTACACTTGCTGCTTCCCATGGTGACATTTATCATGAGCCCAGGGTGTGCCACTTCAGCTTGCACTTTTTCAAGAGAATTTCCAGCAACTACTACATTGTTCTCCACTATTTGAAATTGTGCAGGAAATTTTCCACATGAAAGAGATCACCTTTCTGGTAGGCAGGGATCAGCTTTGTCAGCAGCATCTCCAACAGGCCTTCCTCCAGGATCCATAGATTACAAGGCTCATTCAGAGTCTGAGCTGACTTACCATCACACTATGTTGGCAAAACAGTGGATATTTCAAACGTAGGAATGGGAACACACTTCACACTGAGGAATTGGAATAGAGTAGATTGGAAATGACACACTCTAATTTCAGTATAGTCACTTGAAAGCACACAAGAAGGTTGTAGTGTGTGGGCAGGATGATGGGTTCAAATAGGTTTCCTCTCAATATACCTCATCTGAGTTGCCCTGGAGTTTCCTGGCTTTCTTCCTAGAGAAATGCCTGATATACTTGAATTTGGGCTTGGCACTGATCCAACATCTACTTCTTCAAGTGAGACATCCATATCTCCCATGCCTGAGATCCGAGCCTCCTGACCTTTGGCAACAGCACAGCAACATCTTTCTTCCTCTTGAGCCACAGGCCAAGGGAGCTGGCTTGAGCTGGTTGTCACATACAGTGGCTTGGTTACCAGGGTTCCATATTCTGTTCCATTGGGAGGGAGGGAGGGTCACCTTTCAAGGCCCAATGACCAAAGCTCCTTGCTCACAGAAGACATCCCCAAAGACATACTGGAGGCTGAATCTCCCTTCCCACCTCACATATGGATGTAGTAAACAGCACACCTTTTTGTTCAAATCCCAAGTCATTAACTAGGCATAAGTGCTAGCCTGGTCTCAGGCTGAAGGATCCTTTCTTAGGTAATATCCAAACTTACCTGTCACTATTCCCCTTACCCTTCACAAGACATTTTTCTTCTCAGTGCCTTCTCAGCTTGCATTTTGCCTCTTGCACATTTTTTTTGCTAGTCCTGGGACTTGACCTCAGAGCCTGACCATTGTTCTTAGGCTGTCTTTAGGCTATAGCTGTCCCACCAAGCCACAGCACCACTTCCAGAGTTTTCTATGTATATGGTACTGCAGAATCAAACCGGAGTCTTTTTGTGTGGTAGCCCAGCACGCTACAAATAGATGAAACCCCCAGGCCCTCTTGCACATATTTTTCACTTCAATCTACTAGGACGTTGTTAGGTTTCTGTATCCTAATCTATTTTCTTCCTGATGAATATCTGTGCTGTCATCTGTAAAAATGCAAGTGGGAAAATCACAGAAGCATTGGTGACATAAAAAAACTCTTACAGACATAGATAAGTGTTCATTCTTTGTAGGAGAAAGGATATTTTGATATTATGATGATGACTATTTATAAATACTTTATCGGGGTTTAGAGTTTGGCCCAGTGGTAGAGTGCTTGCCTAGCATCCATGAAGATCTAGGTTTGAGTCCTTAATATCACACAGATATAAAAATCCATACGGCAATGTGGCTCAAGTGGCAGAGGGCTAAACTTGGGAAAAGCCAAGAGCAGTGCTCAGGCCCTGAGTTCAAGCCCCAGGAATGGCAGAAAAAACAAAAGAAAAGAAAAGAAAAGAAAAGAAATGTGCTTTTTACAAGTTATTCACTCACAGCATTTGCCTCTGAATTCTTCGCTTCTGCATCTTGTGACTTATCCTTTTCCCTCAATGTAGACAAGAAAAACAGATTTTATTACTTGCTATCCTGTTGTCCAATCTTTGGATATTAATTCAAAATACAATATTGCCTGAGATATTGTGTGTGTGCATGTGTGTGTGTATCTGCCTATGTGTGCATGCACACATGTGTACAGGGTTTAGGGCTTACTCATAGGGCCTGTGTGATAACCCTCAGCATCTTTTCCTCAAAGGTATTAGTCTTTCACTTCTAGCTTATTATAGCTAATTGCAGTTGAGAGATTCACTCAATTTCTTGCCCTGTGTATTGGAACCCAGTGCTGGGTTCTCATATTGTTAATTGTAGCTATAGAGAAGGCTGAGGTCTGGGGATCCTCGTTAGAATCCAGCCCCTGAAAGAAAGTCACTGATAGAAATCTTTATCTTCAGTTAAGCACGAATAAATAAGGCAAAAGTGGAACTGTGGCTCAGTTCCTCTTGTACCAGCCATGAGAAAATTAGTAATTGGCAGCACCTGGTCCCTGAGAGAAATCCTTAGCACTGGTTCAAAAAAAGAAAGAAAATAATGAAAAAAATTAAAACTTGCTGAGGAATCCATAAGGATAAACGTGCCTGTGAATAATCTTGTCATTTCAGATTCCCTCAAGAGCTTATGTCTCTCTATATTTTATCAAGTTTTTTAAAGATATTTACATATTTTCTATCTTTCTTAAACAGAGATAGCCATCCACAAAACACAAACACAAACTCTCACACAGTATACCACCCACCCATAAGTGTCTGGCTATGTATATATGTATAGTCATATGTATTGATCTGTCTCTCTATACTAATATATAAATGCATAAACATATGTATTTAGACAAACAGGAAACATACATAGATAGGTCTCAGGCATTTCCAGATTTTGTGCAAGTCTTCTGAGTGCAACTTACCATTGTATTGTTTGTCAAGATAGAGTCCCTCTTACTTTTGGCCAGCTTCTTGTCCTTTGATACTTTTTTCTGCCAGTCCTGGGTTTTGAACGCTAGGCCTGGATGCTGTCACTGAGCTTGAGCTTCTTGCATTCAGTAGTTTATTGCAGATAAGAGTCTCATGGAGTTTCTGTCCTGGGCTGGCTTTGAATTGTGATCCTCAGATCTCAAACTCCTGAGTAGCTAGGATGACAGCCTTGAGCTACCAGTACCTGGTTCCTTTGCCTCTTTTACCCTTTTTTTTGGCCCCACCATAGCCATGGTATCTACCTTCCTATGTTCTCTCCACCTGCCCCCAGACAGGGGTCTGACAGATGCTTTCCACCCACTTATTCATGTCCTCCCCTGTATTGGCTGACAACTAAGACATGCACTCACTTGTCTGGATGCCAAACACAAAGCCATGTGATTGTTTCTCAGTCTGGAACATCATTTCAGATTTATAGCACCACAGAGGGTCAGGTTGATGCTCCTCCAGGGCTTCTTAAATTGTTCTCATATTAATCCACAACACGTTTGTCATCACTTGTCCAGCTAATTCATGTACTAAACCAGCATTCCCTACAAACTTAGATCCCAATACCATGAGGACACTCAAGGGTGCATTCGGAGTGTGACCTGCAGGTGGATGTGAGCCTGTCTAACTTGGAGGGGATTTCTCCACCACAGGAAATGGAATACAAATTTAGAATCTGCTTTCATGAGGTGACAATCTCTGGCAGATGTTCTTATCAAATGTGGCACTGCCTACTTCCAGCTTAAAACATGTGTTGATGACCCAGCATAACAGAGAATGTATTCACCCCGGCCCAACACATAGGCTGGTACCCTGAACTTTCAGGTAGCATTTGGCTTTGAAGGTCATGAGATCTTAGTCTACAAATGATGAGCCCCCTCCCGTGAGGCATAGCAAACGGAGCCAAAGTGCAACCCAGTTAAGCACCAGATCAAGCTTCCCTTCTTCACTAGGGTATGGTTTGAAAACTATGCATAGCTTCTGTTTGAAGCCAATCCAGTAAGGAAAGTCCATGAAACTCTCATTTCCAGTTAACTGCCAAGAAAAAGCCAAAGATAGAGATGAAGCTCAAGAGAGCTAGAGAGCCATCTGAAAAGAATTGTTACACCCTGCAACATCCTCATTATCTGATCTTGAAAACATCTCTGCGTGCATCCCAGCATGCAGCCAGCATCTGGGGGTGACAGTGACCCCTGCGCCCATTGGCAATCTGCACTGTCTCTGACATCTGTAATGTGAACCTCATTCTGTTGGGTTTGTGAAGCGGTGTCAACCCTGCAGAAGGAACCAACTGTGCCCTAACTCCCACTGTCCCCTGGGGCCCCTAGCATTCCCCCATCTGCACCCCTCCTGTGGCTTCTGATCCTAGGGAGCCCTCCTGCCCTGTCCAACACTCACATGAAGTGCATATTTCTTCTCCTGGGGCAACTTCTCCACAGAGAGTACATGACATGCCCACTCTCCAGGCACGGGGAGATCCTGCCAAAGTAGCAAGTCAGTGATAAGGACATAAAGTGATGAATAGAATTTTAGATCCTGATGGTAGACAGTCTGCAAAATCCAAGGGAGAATGGAATTGGAGGGGACCAGGGATCAGGATGTGGGCACGGAGCTTCCCTGCCAAGGGGGTGGGGGAAGTCACAGGCTGGGGGATGCACAGGATGATCCATGGCCCTGTGCAGCTACTGGGTCACCCCCTTCTGCACCTCAGCCTTTGGCTTTGAGCTCTGTGATCGTCAAGATGTGCACAGTCTGTACTTTGGCTGGTAGAAGAAAGGACAATGGGAAGACAATTGTAGACCCTTTGTGAGTGTAGGAAGGGGTAGGCTGGACACCCAGTCCAAGAGGAGCTAAAACTTGAGTCGAGGGTTGTGCAAGGAGTGGGTGTGAGGGTTGTGGGCAGTCACAGTCACGGCAGAGGTGGCTCTGTCTGTGGGGTAAGTGCCTCCCTGCAAGCACAGCACTGGACATATCAGAGATCCACATGAAAAGGAAAAGCTGGAAATGGCACTATGGTTCAAATGGTAGAGCATCAACCTTGAGCAAAAGAGCTCAGGGACAGTACCCAGGACCTGAGTTCAAGCCTCATGACTGTAAAAGAAAAAGAACCAGGACTATGAGAGGGAACCTGGTACTCTCTTGGTCTAATCAGACACAAAAAGAGGCCGGGATAGGCTGTGGAAAAACACAGAAAACATCTTCCCCCAGCTCATCCTGTCCTGCAAGCAGGGACAGCCATGTAACTAGGGCTAGGGTGAGATCATCTTCACCCCTGTGCTGCCATCTGAATTGTAGGCCTCTGTCCTGGCATGGGGTGTCCTGATGGCTGAGCAGGTGCCCTAACCCTAGATGGAGAGCAGCCACTGACTGTGGTAGCTAAGGAGAGATCTGTTCCATAGCTATCAGTCCACCCAGCATGGGAGCCATAACCGCCCCTCACCCAGGTAGAGACCAATGGTTCTCCAGGTGCTACTAACATTGCCCCACCCCTAGCTCTGGGTACACGTGACATTCCCTCCACAAGGAGCAGGACAAACTGAGGGATCAGGAAGCTGCCTATGGGCTTCAGATGATGGCCAGGCTGGCACTACAGATGGCCTCACTCTGTCACTACCTTCCCCTGCCTCCATCTTTCCTCCCTCATGCTTCTCTACCTCCCACCCATTAACCTTGGAAACCAATGAACTGGGCTCTCATCATTCCTCTCATCTCTTCACCCACCTTGCCATGCGTCCATCCCTCTGTCACTTCCACCCCACACACATATCCCACCACCAGCCACCCTGTAGCTTATAAGGATCCCAGAGGAAGCTCTTGGTGAAGGGCTTGTGACCACAAAACAGTTACTATCACCCACTCCGGCCTGATCCACCACAGAATAAGAACAGCCAAGCAGGCACACACTGCAGCAGAGTTGCTCTGCTGCCACCCTGATTTCTTCATGGCCAGGACTTGGCTCTCTTCAGCCTCCCAGCTCACTAACCAGAACATTGTGCTTTCACAGGGCCATGGCTTCCAGTCTCCATGGACACAATGACATCAAGGTGATGCCAACTTCCCCATCTCTATATACTGAGGAGCTGAGGTTCTCTTCTGTGACTCCATCCGCTAAGAGGCTCATGCACATTTCTATCATTTGCTCATCATGGTGACTCTTTGGTTAACAAGTCACTGCTGGGCTTCCAGTTCACCACATATAGAACCCATACTCCAACACTTTTCTTAGAAGGACTGATGACTTTTAAATATTGTCTAGTTTTGAATTTCTAGTTCCTTCTCTCTTTCATTTATATATTTCCCTTCCTCACATACTTCCCTTTTTTTACCTTCCTTCTTTCATTCCTGGCTTTGAACTCAAGACCTGGAGTTTTTCTTAGCTTTTCTTTGCTCAAGGTAGCACTCTAGCTCTTGAGCCACAGCTCTACTTCAATCTTTGTTCTTGCTCTAAACTGGGAGTAAGAGTCTCATGCATTTTTCCCTTTGCTGGGTTGGTTTTAAACCACAATACTAAGATCAGGATCCTGAATATGCCTCGGATTATAGGTATTATATAATCAAAACAAATTCCTGATTTCTTTTTTAGACATAATTAGTTCTTTCAGGTGAGCCACCAGCCACTCATGCCAGAGCATTGCAGGATCCCAGGATTCATCTTGTCTCCAGTCTTATTCCATCCATCTCACAATGGTCATCTAAAACACCCTGCTGCATGCCTGAAGTCGCAAGGAACGTTCTCAACGCCATGAGAAGCCCCCTTAAGCTCTGCCTCAGATATGCCCAGCCCCCATCCCACTTCCACATGAGCATTTGTTTAGGAGAAATTTCCTGAGTATATCATCATCTTTTCCTCACCATTCAAATTTCATCTTTGGAGTCATTTCTCCCAGACAAAGGGGAACATGATCCATGGTTTGATAGCAGCTCCAGTTTCATAGTCCCAGCCACCAACACCCCCCCATTACCCTGCCAGACACCTGAATTCAAGAACAATGTTTTCACTACCCCTGACTCTTATCAAATGTTTTAACTTATACAGTGCATTAAAATAATTTTACTAAATGGAATAAACACATGGCATCAAGCTTCAGAATCTTTGCACCTGAACTTTTAGTGAATCACAGACACACCAGCATTTCTGTAGGCAACAGAAATCTTAGCTTTGAGATTTCAGCATTCCTGGTATCCAAGTTTGGATGTGCTAACACTGCCCTTAATGGGGCACTTCAATCACACAATCCCACAACAATCAATGTCATTTGACATTCACTGGTAGGTGGTGCTAGGAAAAAGACTGATGTGCCAACTCCATGCTGGCTTGACCTATGCCATCTTCAAACCTGGAGCAAGTGGGGCTCCTCTCTCCATGACATCTTTTGTGTACTACACCAGGAGGACCTTTACCTTGAGACAAAATTATGAAGACTATCTCTACCAGCAAAGATTGCAGTGAGATGTGCCTACATGGATAAAGCTAAAATCTCACTAAAGTGAGGTTGTTGGCAATGCTGGAGCCTGAACTCAGGGCCTGGCCACTAAGCATTTGTACTCAAGACTAGCCCTTTACCACTTGAGCACAAACTCCATTCCCAGCTGTATTTATTTTTGGTAGTAAGAATCTATCAGACTTTCCTGTTCTAGGTGACTTGGAACTTCCATACTCAGATCTCAGCCTCCTGACCAGCCTGGATTAAAAGTGTGGATCAGCCATGCGCCACACCTGAGGACTTCTGCCAGCACATTTTTTCCCAAAAATTGGAAGAGGAAGATGAGGGAGGGTTGGGCTCATCCTGCCCTGCATATGAAGGAGAGCATCAGCGCCTGAACTTCATTCCCTGTTGTAGGCTGCTGGAGGAAAAGGAAGCAAATAGGCACAGGCTGGCAGCAGATGCCACAGAACAACTTGTGACCAAGACTCCCAGAGCAGACCTCAGAATCAATGACACAGTTGGATCTACCCAGTAACAGAGGCAGTGGTGACACCTGAAACTGCCCGTTTGAGCCTTTGCTGCTAGTAAACAGGGCCACCTATGTCTCAATGAGAAAGTTGAGATTTTGGTGGAGAAGGTGAGATTAAACATTATGTATCATGCAAGAAGACAGACTATAAGGGGTCTTTTATTATTCCAAGTGAACTTTTGGATTTCCTCTTATGTGTCTTTAAAGAATGACATTGGGATATTGATGAATATTGCACTGAATTTGTAGATAGTCCTTATCAAGATTGCCATTTTTACAATATTACTTCTTCCAAAGCAGGAGCATAGGTTTTTGCATTTCCTCAGTTCTGCGTTAATTTCCTTCTCCAGGGTTTATAGTTCCATCAAAAAGGTGCTTTACATTCTAAGTTAATTCCTAGGTATTTTATTTTCTTTGATCGCAAAATGAGTTGCTATCCTGATTCTTGCCTCATTCCTCTCATTTGTTGGCATATAGGAAGGCAGTTGACATTGAGGGTTCATTTTATACCCTGCTACCTTACCAAAGTTTTATATCAGCTCAAGCAGCTTCGGAGTAGAGTCTATAGGGTTCTTTAAATACAGAATCATGTCATCTGTAAGGAGAGAAAGTTTCAGTTCCTCTTTCCCTTTTCCTCCTCACTCCAGTTAGAATGGCCAAGATCCAGAAATCTAATAACGTATGCTGGAGGGGATGTGGCCAGGAGGGATCACTACTACACTGCTGGTGGGATTGCAAACTCGTTCAACCACTATGGAAAGCACTATGGCAGTATCCCAAAAAGACTAAACATAGAGCTCCCCTGTGATCCAGCAATTTCACTACTTGCCAATCGTCCAGATAGGACACACTAAATTCACTAGAACAATAACATTTATCACAGCACTATTTACTATAACAAAGGTATGGAACCAACCCAGATGCCCGTCAGTTGATGAGTAGATCAAATATTTTATTTTTACACAATGGAATTCTGTGCTTCTGTCAGAAAGAATGACATAGACGAATTTGTAAGGAAATAGAAAGACTGTAAAGTTTAGAAATTAGTTTCTGTCTCCTTCTCTCTCTCCTTCTCTATCTCTGTAAAATTTAGAAGTTCCTGTTTCTTTCTCTTTTCTCTCTTTCTCTCTCTCTTTCTGTCTCTCTCTTTCTGTCTGTCTGTCTGTCTGTCTGTCTGTCTCTCTCTCTCTCTCTCTCTCTCTCTCTCTCTCTCTCTCTCTCTCTCTCTCTCTCTCTCTCTCTCTCTCTCATTCTCTCTCTCTCCAATCCTTAGGCTTGAACTCAGGGCCTGAACAACTTTTGCTCAAGGTTAGCACTCTACCATTTGAACCACAGTGCTGCTTCTGGCTTGCTCTTTTCACGTAGTATTGAGGAATCTAACCCAGGCCTTCATCCTTGATAGGTTAGCACTCTACCACTAAGCCACACAGTCAGCTTTTAGAGGTTTCTGACAAAGGTTTTCCTACATGCTATTATTTCTTCTGTGAGTGCTCTTAATGCTTGCTGAAGGTTGACTTTGTTTAGAAGACTTACCCTAATGCTCCCATATACAGAGATTATATATATAGCTAAATGTTTTTCATTACTCAGAATTTCTCTATTGTGTATGTTCTGAAATGTACTGAAGACTGACTTCTGATTAAAAGTCATTGCACATTTGTTCTATTCATTAGTTTTCTTTTCTTCTATGGGAATCAGGTTTGTGATGAACACAGAAGTATGCCTTCCAGGTCAAACACTTTCCACATTTGTAATATTCATAAGGTTTTTCTCTCCTATGTGCATTTTATACTTAGTCATACGTTCATGATGGATTTTTCATATTCTTATATTCATACGATTTTCATCCTGTGTCTGTGTGGTATCATGCAAACTCAAGTATGAGTTCTTCAAAAAAAATTTCCCTTTCATTTTATTCATAGGATTCTATCCTGTGGGTGTTTAGTGATAAATCTTGACTTGTGCCTTCTGGGGAAAAGACTGAACATTTACTACATTCATTAAGGGTTTTATCTTGTGTTGGTTCTGTGACACAAGCTGAGTTTTCTTCCACAGACTAAAAAGTCTTTCCTATTTATTACATTGCTAAGGCTTCTCATATGTGTGAACTCTCTTACACTTCCTGAAGGGTGAATACTGCACGAAAGACTTTCAACTTTGGTTATATTACTAAGGTTTCTAATATATATGAATTCTGTTATGCCTCCTGTAATGTGACTTCCATCTGAAGGTCTTACCACATTTGATGCACTCGTACAGTTTCTCTCCTGTATGTGTTCTCTGATGCCATTTGAGGGAAGACTTCCATTTGAAAGACATTCCACATCGGTTACATTCATAAGGTTTTTCTCCTGTTTGAATTGTCTTATGCATGTTGAGGTTTGGCTTCTGTGTGAAGGACTTTCCACATATGTTACACTCATAAGGTGTTTCTCCTGAGTATATTCTCTGATGAACATGGAGTTTTACTTTCCATTTGAAAGACTTTCCGCATTCACTACATGCATAAGTTTTCTCTCCTGTGTGTGTTCTATTATGCCCATCAAGATATGACTTCCACTTGAAGGTCTTTCCACATTTGTTGCACACATAAGGTTTCTCTCCTGTGTGTGTTCTTTGATGCAATTTGAGGGAAGATTTCTCTCTGAAAGAGTTTACACATTGGTTACATTCATAAGGTTTCACTCCTGTGTGTATTCTCTGATGAACACGAAGTTTTCCCTTCCCTTGGAAAGACTTTCCACATTCATGACACTTATAAGATTTCTCCCCTGTGTGTGTTATTTGATCTACTCGAAGGTGTATCTTCTGGGTGAAAGACTTTTCACATTTGTTACATTCATAAGGTTTCTCTTCTGTGTGTCTTCTCTGGTGCAAAGTGAGGTATGATTTCAGTCTAAAAGTCTTCCCACATTTATCCCATTAAAGATTTCTCTTCTGTGTGAGATCTCTGATGTGTGCTGAGAGCTGAATTCTGGGCAGAAATTTTATTATGTTCCTCATATTCATAAGGTTTGTCTTCTCTTGGAGATCGAGGTTGGAGCGTCAGGTCTGACTCCTCAGAAATTAATTTTCACACTTGATGTACGCATCATATATCTCAGGATATTTGCTCTGAGGTATTGTAAGGCGTATTACATTACTGAAAGATTTCTCACATTCACTACATATATGAGGAGTCTCTCCTGTGTACTCTTTCGGATGTGTAGTGATGGTCGGTGTTAAGTACAATATTTTTCATCACACAGTACATTTAGCAGTTTTCCTCCCTCCCTGAAGAATTTCTTGGGCAGGGAGAACAGAATTATGATACTGCAGATCTTTTGGACTGTCACAATCATGAAGAAAATGCTCTGAATATCCGATGGATTTTTTAAGAACAGGAGACGTACGAGATCTATATGCAGTATGCATCTCATCAGGCTTAGGAGACAGAAGCATGCTCTGACACTTTATGAACTCCTCAGTCCTCACCCCTAAGTTGTTACCGTTATTACTAATCAGCTCTGGATTATGTGTAGAGCTCAAATTTAAAGTTGTTGCAAATCTCACGTTTTCCTCCACTTCGATACTACTTGCAACTGCTACTTCACAAAGACATTCATGTGGACTTTCCTGGCAGGTCTTGAACACATTTTCCATTACCTGGACATCTAAAATGAGTCATAGAAAAAAAGACACAAACATACATGAGATACAAATATTACTTACTGTAAAGGTAATGACTTTACTTTCCCATCCTAAGTGTTAGATATTTTAAAACATAAAAGTGGAAATTGATTTGTGAGATATATATGCTTTTCTCCCTAACCTATTAAGAAAATGATATTTTACAATGACCAATAATGTTTTTCTGTGTTTTATTTCTCTTTTTATATCACAGGAAATATTTATTGAAATTACCCATCTATGTATTGCTACAGTTTTAAGCTGAATACTACCTATAATATACCTGCAGCTGTTTTTTTCAAATACTGTTTTGTTTATACATTGAGGAATAGCTGCCTTTCTTTTATTTTTGAGAAATAATCTAAATATTGTGCTGTTTTGCATCTTTTTAAAACTTTTTTTTCTTTTCTTTTCTTTTTTTTTGTAGTTCATAGGCCTCGGCCCTGTCCCTGAACACTTCAGCAGAAGACTATAACCCCTGTCCTTGAGCAACAGCCCCACTTTCTGTTTTCTAGAGTTAACAACAGATAAGAGTCTCAGGTCCTGAGTAGCAGATAGGATTACCTTACCCAGTTTCAATGCTGTTTGCTTATTAACCATTAAGTGAGGAACACGAATTTTTTCTAGATTCAGCGGCCACAAGTTTGGTTTATATGTCTGTTTGCCTTTGATCCAAGCAAGAACGATTCTTGAGAGTAAGGTCTTACACCTATATCCCTTCAGTTACAACTTCTCACTAAAGTCTCAATTTAGGTATTTGTGGGAATTTTGAAATTTGTTTCTTTCCATTTGAAGTCTTATAAAAATTCCTTTTCTTACACTCCTGTCCCTCAGAACCATGGAAGACCAGAAAATCCCCAGCTCATTGTCTAGTTAATTTTCTTATGTTGATTGAAACTTTGTTGTTTTTTTTTCTTCCATTCCTGGGTTTGAACTTAGGACCTAACCACTGTCCTTGGGTTTTCTCAAGACTAGAACCCTACCAATGAATTCATTACTTCAGGCTTTTTCTATGTATATTTTAATAAGGAATAAAGCCTGTGTCTTCGTGCATGGTAGGCAAGCACTCTACCACTAGGCTCAATTTCTGGTGGAAACGTCTGGTTTTGAATACCAGTCTCTTCCTACCAGCATAAAGATATTATCATTTTCAGACAATAATGCCCAGACTTATTCCTTGTTTGCTCAATCATTTATAGTCTTGGTTTTAAAGAAATTAAATATCATTCTTTCTTTCTTTCTTTCTTTCCATCTTTCTTTCTTTCTTTCTTTCTTCCTTTCCTTCCTTCCCTCTTTCTTCCCTCTTTCTTCTTTCTTTCTTTCTTTCTTTCTTTCTATCTTTCTTTCTTTCAAACTTACTGTGTAAGTTTGGAATGTCGTCTCCATTAGAGGAAACATAATTTAGAACTGTTGTCAAAGTATACTGAAGGTATCCTGAAGAATGAGTACAAAATTACCTTAGGTTTTCTTTAGAAAGTAATGATACTTCTCAGGGCCTGGAATCTTTCTTTTAAATAGTATTGAAAGTTTGATAAACATTCACGTATCTGCAAAATAACAAGGCACTTGGCCTTGCAAGTGAATTTGACTTTTGCTCACCTAAGGACACCAGGTTGCTGTAGGTCTCCAGCATTACATCTCTGTACAGGGTCCTCTGACCATTGTCCAGATGCTGCCACTCCTCCCAGCTGAAATCCACAGCTACATCATCAAATGATACCAGCTTCTGGAATGGCACATTTTCATCAAGTAATTAGCACTGAGTTATAAACACACCATGTCTGGAATTTTATTCTTTTTTTTTGTTGGAATTGTATTCCTTTACTTAAATGTTTAGACTTACATGAAATATTGACCTGAAAAGCTTAGGGATGGTGCCTAGGCCCAGAGTTCAAGTCCCAAGACCCACAAAAAATAAAAAGGCAAGCCAGGTGTTGGTGGCTCACGCCTGTCATCCTAGCTACTCAGGAGACTGAGATCTGAGGACCATGGTTCAAAGCCAGCCTGGCACAAAATTCCATGAGACTCCTTTCCAATTACCCACCATAAAATGTTTAATGGCTTGTGGCATATCATGGTAGAGCAATTGTGGTATCGACAAAAATAAGTCGGGGGAGTAGATTTAGGTTATAAATGGAATTATTCCATTGAAAAGGAACTACATTATATGATGACATATGCTGATAGTAAGAGAATATTGCAAAATCTTAGGGTATCAAGTAATAATACTGTGAAGTACACCCAGAATGTTAATGTTCTACGTCTGGCATAATAATCACTTGGGGAAGAAAATTTTTTTTGGCTGGGGGATTTGTAAGGCTTGAACTCTGGGCCCGGGCACTGTTCCTGAGCTCTTCAACTCAAGGCTATCACCCTACCTATGAAGCCACAGTGCCATTTCCCATATTCTAGTGGTTAACTGTAGATGAGAGTCTCATAGACTTTCTAATGCCCAGGCTGGCTTTGAACCAAATCTTTAGATATCAGCCTGATATCTGAGTAGCTAGGATTAAAGGTAGAAGTCACTGCACCTGGCAAGAAATTTATTTCTTGCTGTTTTATACTACAAATTTACTGTATGTTTTACTTTTTCAAAAAGACTGAGGATGACCTTTGTTCTGTATATAATGGGAAGAGGGGTAGGGAGCTGTGAGCAGAAGAACTGAGGGGCAATACTCAGGGTAGGACAATAGCCTTAAACTAAAGAGCTCACGGCCCAAGGTCCAAGCCCCATGACTTTCCCACTACCCCACAAAAAAAGGGAAAAAATTGGAGATTGGAGAGGATTATCTAAAAAGAATATATAGAAATAGTAGTTCAAAATGTAGAAAGAAGTTCAATATTAACAGTCATGAGAAAAATTAAAATTACAATGAAATCATTACTTTAAGTATATTAATATAACTATAGTTTTAAACAAAAAGATCCACATACACACACACAAACACACACACACACACACGCATACAAAAAAACAACTTTCAAAGTCTAACTATTACTGGGAAGGTAGTGAGAAGAAGTAGAACTTTGGAATAGTTCTGCAAGGAATATAAAACAATCAAAAATTGCGTGGAGAGTGCTAAAAAAGTACTAAATATAGAATTACATAGAAATATGGTCCAACACTTCTATTTCTAGATTTGTACCTAATGGAAGAGAAAGCAGAGACTAGAACAAATATGTGGAGAATCCATTCACAACTATTAATAATAATCCAAAGATAGAAATATGCAAAACAATGCATTGAAAAGGAAGAACATTTTACTATATTTTACAGATGAATCTTGATTACAGTAAACTAAAAATACTGCAGTCATAAAGGAAGAGCTGGGGTATGTTTTCCCTTCCAGAGCTTCCAAGGATCAACAAACCCTTAGAGCCAAAAAGCACGATGGTTCCAGAGAATGGAGTAGAGAGGAACAGGAGCTGAATGTTTAATGATTATACATGGAAGATGAAAATTTCTCTAGATGGGTAGAATGAAGAGAGAAGTGTACCCTAAACAATGGTTATGTAGCCACACAGGATGGGACACACCTATACTCCCTGATCTTGGGAAACTCAAGAAGGATTTCTAGCCATCCTGGATGCATGGAAAGATGTATCATAAAAACTAATGTGGAGGGGCTGGGAGTTTGGCATAGTTGTAGAGTGCTTGTATGAAGACGAAGGTTCAATTCCGCAGTACCACATACACAGAAAAAACCAGAAGTAGTGCTGTGGCTCAAGTAGAAGATCACTAGGCTTGAGGAAAGCTAAAGGACAGTGCTCAAACCGAGTTTTAAAAAAACCCAGAAAGCTGAGCATGATGGGGTGGTGGCTCACTTCTATAATCCTAGCTACTCAGGAGGCTGAGATCTGAGGATCAAGGTTTAAAGCCATCCTGGCACAAAAAGACCTGAGACACTTATCTCTAATTTACCCTTAGAAAATGGGAAGTGGGGCTTGGCTCCAGGGTAAGGTGGTAGCCTGGAGCTGAAGAGCTCAGGGATAGTGCCCAGGCTGAGTTCAAGATCTATGACCCACAAAAAAAAAACCCCAAAACAAAAAATAAGATAGAAAAAATTGGATTCTGTGAATTTTATCAGGCATATAAATGTCTTTTTTTTGCTGTTGAAATAACAAATTGTTTGGAAAAAAGTTTTTACCTAGAAATGTACACTACAAATGGAATTAACAACAAACACAAAAAATGCAAAAGATACAAATTATCACAATATGGGTATCCTGCTTCTGTATCTTTCACTGACTCCTGTTCAAATGAGTCACATATTCTGAATCATTTCTCCCAGTCGATATATGCCACAAGTGTTAGCTTGTATTGTACTTCTTGGGAAATCAAAAGCAAATACTAAGCAAATATGTGTTAGATTTTGTCAACAGTGATATTTCAAATATAAATCAATACTCATTGCATTATTTAATATCAATGCCGGAATCTAACTTACACTGGCAGAATCTTCAATCTTTTGAGAATCTTCAAAAGGGTGTGTAAATATTTAGGATCGTTATGTCTTCCTGGAGGAAAGATCCCTTTAGTAGTATGTAGTAACCTTCTTTGTCTTTTCTTACTAATTTTATTTTGAAGTCAATTTAATCTGATATAAGGATGGCAACTCCATCCTGTTTATGGGGGCAGTTAGCTTGATAGAGTTTATTCCAACCTCTCACTTTCAAAAGATGATTGTTTTTGGGTAAGATGTGTCTCCTGAAGACAGCAGAATGATGGCTCTTGCTTTTTGATCCAACTAGACAACCTATGCCATTTAATTGGAGAGTTAAGTACATTGATATTGAGAGTTAGGATTGAGAGATATTTATAAGTTCCTACCATTTTTAAAAGCTTTTAGTAGGGCCTGTGTCTTGACAATTCTTGTGGTCCTTAGATGGTATGCTGTTTAGGTGCCATTTCTTTCCCTATATTGCATTTATTTTGGTTTTCTATGTATAGAGCATCTTTGAGAATTTTCTGTAGTGTTGGTTTTGTTTCGACATATTGTTGCAGCTTTTCCCTGGAATGGAATGTTTTTATTGTTCCCTCAGTTATGAATGAGAGCTTAGCTGGCTACAGTATTCTTGGTTGGTAGTTATTTGATTTAAGGGCATTACATATATGCTTCCAGTCACTTCATGCTTGCATGGTCTCTGCTGAGAAATCTGGGGTTATTCTGATTGATTTGCCTTTGTAGGTAACTGATCTCTTTTCCCTGGCTACCTTTAGGATCTTTCCTTTCGTTCCTATTGATCCAGTTCGGATCACAATGTGGCGGTGGGATGTTCTTTTCTGGTCAGGTCTGCTTGGGGTTCTAAAAGCTTCTTTCTGACAGCAGCATAGAATTCCATTGCGTACAAATACCACAACTTGTTGATCCACTCATCAACTGAGGGACATCTGGGTTGGTTCCATATCTTTGCTATGGAGAATAGTGCTGCAATGAACATTGTTGTGCTAGTGGGTTTAGTATGCCCTTGTTTCTGGATTGTTGGGTAAATGCCATGTAGTGGAATTGCTGGGTGATAGGGGAGTTCTATGTTTAGCCTTTTGAGGCACTGCACACTGCTTTACATAGTGGTTGAACGAGTTTGCACTCCCACCAACAGTGTAGAGTGATCCCTCCTGGCCACATCCCCTCCAGCATCTGTTGTCATTCGTTTTCCTGATCCTGGCCATTCTAACTGGAGTGAGGTGGAATCTTAGAGTTGTTTTGATTTGCATTCTTTTATGACCAGAGATATGGAGCATTTCTTCATGTGTCTATAGGCCATTTTTGTTTCTTCTTCAGAGAAGACTCTCTTTAAGTCTTTGGCCCTTTTTTTACTGGAATGGGTGATACTTTGGAGGTTAGTTTTGGAGTGATTCAATTTTTTGAGTTGTTGATATATTTTAGATATGAGGCCTTTGTCCGTTGTTTGGTTGGTGAAGATCTTCTCCCACTCTGTAGGCTTCCTGATTAGCTATATCCGTTGCCATACAAAAGCTCTGCAGTTTAATGCAGTCCCACTTATCCAGCCTTTCTCTGATTTGTTGTGATTCTTGGTCCTTATTAAGAAAGTTTCGACCTGTGCCAAGGAGGCCTAGTGTATCTCCTATTCCTTCCTGTAAACTTTTCAGTGTGTCAGCTTTTACCTCCAGGTCTTTGATCCATTTGGAGTTAATTCTAGTGCAAGGTGACAAAGAAGGATCCAACTTTAGTTTTCTGCAGGTGCTTAACCAGTTCTGCCAGCGCAATTGTTGAAGAGTCTATCTTTCTTCCATTCTATGTTTTTGGCTCCCTTGTCAAAGATTAGGTGGCCATAGGTCTATGGTTTAATATCTGGGTCCGCAGTTCTATTCCATTGGACATCAGGCCAGTTCTTGTGCCCGTACAAGAATTATAGCTCTGTAATAGAGTCTAAAGTTTGGAATTGAAATTCCTCCAGCCCTGTTCTTTCTGTGTGGGGAGCCAGAGCGGCCGCCATTACAAGATGGCGCCTCTTCCCTGCCTCGCTCATTGTAAACAACTTCTTAGTTATCCTTATTTGGTATGTGAGTGCGGAGCCTTTGCTCGTTCCACTGAGTCTGCGCGTATGACGTCAGAGGCCTGACCAATCCCGAGTTTTTAAATGGCCCTGGCAACAGAGCAGCCAATGGCAAAAGCCCCGTGTTCCTTGATTGTATATAAGCAGCTGCATTTCCCTGCCCCGGGCCCCTCTGCTTCAGCTCTCCCTTCAATCAAGTTGCTCTTCAATAAAGCGTGATACGAGACGGATCCTCGGGTGGTGTCCGTTCTTCCCTGCTAGTCAGGGGTGCCGGGCGCCACAACTGGTGCCGAAACCCGGGACCTGCGGAGGGGCCGAAGAGGATACAGAACTTGACACGTGAAGAGGACTCCTTCTAGGTATGTTGTTCTGGGAGATTCCTGTCTGGGTGCTTATTATTGTTCTTCCTCTGTGGTTTCTGCTTCTTATTGTTTGCTTTTGCGCACTTGGGTGTGATAGACCGCGAGCCTAGAAAGCTTCTCGGTCTAGGTGAAAGTAAGTCCGGGGTAGGTAACTCGGTCTTTCACTTTGTTTCACCCGCTTGGGTTAGCCCTCTAAGAGTAACATCAGTATGGGTAACTCTTCAGGAAGTGCGTGCCGTACAAGGGACTTCTGTGCCCCCTTACAGGCCCTTCTTAAACAGCGTGGGCTGAAAATTTCCTGCGGCACAATAAATAAAGTGTTAACAGACATTGAGACACACGCCCCGTGGTTTGCGGTGTCTGGAGATCTCCCACTGGTCTGTTGGGATAAATTAGGCCGGGACCTGGATAGAGCTCAATAAAAGGGAGAGGTCTCCGGCGCCACGTTGCCCATGTGGAGAATGGTGCGCGCTTGTTTGGAGGAGGGCAGAAATACTGATATCATTAAAGAAGGAAGGAAGGAATTAATTACGCACCAGGATAGTCTCTCGGAGTCATTGTACAGGGAAGGAGAGACCACCAAGAGTGGAGTAAAATATAAGAGAAAACAAAAGAAAAGAATTGAGGGACTGCAGCCCTCACAAAGTACAGTGCAGGAGGAGGAGAGAGGAGAAAAGAAAAAACAGGAGGGACCAAGGAGCTCCCTCTACCCGTCCTTGAAGGAATTTCAGGATGATAACCAGTTCTCTGCCCTGACTTTACATGATCAGGATGCAGGAGAGTCAGATCAAAGCACAGAAAATGAGGGGGAAGGGCCCCCGGAGGAACTAAGTTCAAATGAAGAGGAAGAATTAGAGGAGCAAGCTGCCAGGTATGAGGCAGATAGATACGGCCCCTGGGGAGGACTAGGTGCGGGGAGTGGCCAGGATGTTATTCGCCCTGCCCCCTCTGCCCCGCCCCCCTACGTCCCAAAAAAGGGAAGTTCCTTTATTAAGGCCCGCACCTGGTCTCGGTTGGCCTCTGCTTTTCCTGTTTTTGAAGATTCCCTTACGGGACAGAGAGTTTTTGAGCCAGTTTCTTATAAAGCTTTAAAGGATCTCATGGCCGCTGTACAAAATTATGGCCATTCTGCAAATTACACCATTGCTTTGGTTCGTCGATTGCAGACTACCAGCATGACTCCAACGGACTGGTATGAGGTTGGACGTTCTTGCCTGACGCATGGCCAGTACCTTGATTATTGTGCTTCCGCAGCAGATTTGGCGCTGCCCGACATAGGGAGAATGAACTGGTGGGCCGTCCTTACTGGTCAGCTGAAATGTTATTAGGAAAAGGCCCTTATGCAGCGGACCAGACTGGGTACCCTAATGAGGTTTACCAACAAATTAATAATATTTTTTACACGGCTTGGAAGTCTCTTGCCAGTCAAGGGGAACGCCGTGGTAACCTTACCAAAGTTGTTCAAAAACCTACCGAGCCTTTTACAGATTTTGTTGGGCGAGTCTTAGAAACTGCAGATAAATTGTTTGGGGACCCAGAGGATCACATGCTCTTAATTCAACAAATTATTTTTGAACAAAGCCTCCCTGAATGCCAAAAGGCTATTATTCCTATAAAAGACAAGCCCTTACAAGATTGGATTAGGGCCTGTCGGGAGGTGGGAGCCCCTGTGAGCTTGGATAAAATTGTTGCTGCGGTAGCTGAGACCACTAGAATTAATTCAGGATTATGCTTCAATTGTCAACAGCCAGGACATTTCAAAAGACAGTGTCCCAATTTAAAATATTCAAAGCAGAGGCCCCCTCGCGAACCGGGACTTTGTCCACGATGTAAAAAGGGAAAACATTGGGCAAATGAGTGCAGATCAGTTAAAGATGTGAATGGACAGCCTATCCCACAACCTCAGGCCTTGGAGCCAAAAAACGGGCAGAGGGGCCCATTGCCCCAGGGCCCGCAAAATCAGGGGATTCGGTGCCAGGAAACTTATCAGAGGCCCTCACCTCATCTCCAACAGCCATTTGTTCCCGCAAAGCAACCGCAGGATCTGCAGGGCTGGACCTCCGTGCCACCGCCGGAGTGGTCATAACTGAGGACATGGGCGCTCAACTCATAACTACTGACCTAATGGGCCCCCTCCCTGAAAATATGGTGGGAATAGTGTTGGGACGCGCTTCCAATACTATGAAAGTCCTTGTAGTGTTCCCTGGAGTTGTTGACCCTAATTACAGGGGAGCCATCCAAGTCCTCTGTTCAGTCTCTCGAGGGGTCATTTCAGTGGCTCCTGGAGATTGAGTTGCTCAATTAATTTTAGTGCCTTCCCATCATCAAGTTTCCCCGGTGCAAGAAAAGGAAAGAAGTTTAAGTACCTCAGGAGCAGACCTTGTCTGCTTGTCCATGGCCTTAAATAACCATCCCATGTTAACATTAACAATTGAAGGAAGGACCTTTAATGGTCTGGTGGACACGGGAGCGGACCGGAGTATCATCCAAATAACTCAATGGCCAAAGACATGGCCCCTACAATTTTCTTCACAAACCCTGCAAGGTTTAGGTTATGCAGATACTCCTCGGGTCAGCGCAAAACAGTTGACCTGGTCCACAGAGGAAGGTCAAAAAGGAAAATTTCAGCCGTTTGTCCTCCAGGTCCCAGTTAATTTGTGGGGCTGGGATATCCAACAGCAAATGGGTTTAATTCTAACTACTGATTATTCTTCAACGGCACAAACTATAATGAAAAATCAGGGCTTTGTCCCTACTGGTGGGTTAGGAAAATATTTACAGGGCCGGCATGCCCCTGTGGAGCCAGTTGCCAATAAAGACAAGCAAGGCTTGGGTTTTTCTTGGGGGTCACTGAAAATTTAGCCTCCGCCAGTCCAACACCCATACCCTGGTTAACAAATAAAGCGGTGTGGGTGCCTCAGTGGCCCCTGTCCCAAGAAAAACTGGAGGCTATAACTCAATTGGTACAGGAACAACTAAGGTTGGGACATGTGGAGCCTTCTGTTTCTCCATGGAATACCCCTATTTTTGTTATTAAAAAGGCCTCAGGCAAGTGGAGATTATTACATGATCTCAGAGCCATTAATGCTCAAATGCAAATATTAGGGTCAGTCCAACGTGGCCTCCCACTGCTTTCTGCTTTGCCCCAAAAGTGGCCCATTATATCTATTGATATTAAGGACTGTTTCTTTTCTATTCCTTTGCATCCCAGGGATAGAGAACGTTTTGCTTTTACCCTGCCTTCTGTTAATCATGAACAACCTGATGCGCGATTTCAGTGGAGGGTTCTTCCACAAGGAATGGCTAATAGCCCTACAATATGCCAACTATATGTTGACACAGTTCTTTTCCCTGTGAGACAGCAATTTCCCATTGTTAGAATTCTTCACTATATGGATGATATTCTAATAGCTGCCTCTGAGCAGAATATCCTTTTTCAAGTATTTAGTAAATTATCTAAACTCCTTGCAAAGGCAGGCTTAAACTTGGCACCAGAAAAGGTGCAATTTTCAGAAAAGGTTCAGTTTTTAGGTTCCATAATTTCTCCCATAGCTGTGACATCCCAAAAGGTCGTCTTGAAAACAAATCATTTGCATACCCTTCATGATTTTCAAAAATTAATGGGGGACGTAAATCGGGTCCGAAATTTTCTTAATGTCCCTCGCTCTGAATTGTTGCCCCTCTTTTCCTTATTGGAGGGAGACCTGGATGTTACCTCACCTAGAAAATTGACTGTTCAGGCTAAGAGTTCCATTCAGCGTCTTGAACAGGCCATAGAAAATGCACAACTTTTGCGCGTAAATCCATCAGCGCCAATCTTACTGTGTATATTTAAAACAAAGAATTATCCTACAGGAGTATTATGGCAAGAAGGCCCATTGTTATGGTTGCATGGAAATTCTTATGGCTTAAAAACTATTCAGTATTTTCCAGAATTAGTTGCTTTGTTAGCTCTTACAGGTTGCAAGGCATGTTTGACTCACTTTGCAAAATTTCCTGACAAATTAATTATTCCTTATACCCGGCAACAAGTACAAATATTGGCTGCCTCTGTTGACTGGTAGGCAGTTTTGGTGTGCTCCTTTCCAAATATAATTGACAATCATTATCCCAAACATCCACTGCTGAATTTTGTGCGTGAAGATTGGGTGTATTTCCCCAAAGTTATGGAAAAACTCCCTCTGAGTAATGCCCTAATTATATTTACAGATGGGTCAAAAACAGGCCGAGGTGCCTATGTAGTTCAAGGAAAAGAGCCAGTAACTTTAAATTTTCGACCAGAAACTCCACAAGTAGTTGAATGTCTAACAGTTTTAGAAGTATTCGGGAAATTTTCTGAGCCTTTTAACCTATATTCTGATTCACAATATGTAGTTAATGCAGTGGCATCCCTGGAAGTCGCCGCCTCCATAAAAGGTAGCAGTACAGTTTCAAATATATTATCCCAACTTCAGAGTTTAATTTTACAAAGGAAAAATCCTTTTTTCATTGGTCATATCCAGCACATACTGGCTTGCCTGGTCCAATGTCAGAGGCCAATGCCTTAGTGGATTTGACTGCCAGAGCTCTGGTGGGCCTTTCCCATAATTCTGTTCAATTAGCACGAGATTTTCATCAACTTTATCATGTTTCTGCAAAAACCCTTCGTTATAAGTTTTCCATTTCACGCCAACAGGCTAGAGAAATTGTTAAAGCTTGTCAATCCTGTGTAGTATATCACCCCTCTTTCATAATTGGAGTTAATCCTAGAGGCCTTTGCTCTAATGCCTTATGGCAAATGGATGTTACCCATGTGCCTGAGTTTGGCCAAACAAAATATGTTCATGTTTCTGTGGATACTTTCTCTGGCATAATGCATGCCACGGCCCTTACAGGGGAAAGGGTGTTCATTGCTTGGAAGCCTGGGCAGCATGGGGAAAACCATTAAAATTGAAAACAGATAATGGCCCTGCTTATGCCTCTGCTGGATTTCACTCCTTTTGCACTCAAATGCAGGTAGTTCATTCTACTGGCCTCCCTTACAATCCCCAGGGTCAGGGAATTGTGGAACGCGCCAATAGAACACTTAAACAACTTTTATTTAAACAAAAGGAGGGAATAGGCCCAGATGCCTCCCCCAGAGAAAGGCTGGCCATTGCACTGTTTACCTTAAATTATGTAACAGTGGATGACAATGGACAATCAGCTGCTGATCGGCATGCTGGCAAAATGGCAATACCACCCACACAAAAAGTAATGTGGAAAAATGTTATCGATAATAAATGGTATGGACCGGATCCTGTAATTCAGAGATCCAGGGGAGCTGTTTGTGTTTTTCCACAGGGACAGGAATCCCCCCATTGGGTGCCGCAGCGCCTCGTAAGGATATTGGAGGAAAATCAAACGCCTAAAGAGGATGATGCGAAACAAAATCCTGGGAATAACCCTGTTAATAATTCTTCTGCTGCCACGACTTTGGATGAAGAGACAGAAGGGAAAAAGCAACAAGGAAAAGATGATGTGGGCAGTGATGAAGACCTTTCCATTACCAATGCCTGTGAATAATGCTTCTTCCGTTTTCCCCTTTGTGCCACCAATTCTTCCTTGCAACTTCCCTAGGACTGCAAGGTTCCCTATGCCTTACCCTGTCAAAAAATCTGTCCTTCTGTGTTAGGCTGGTTTCTCAAAAATTGGGTCGCTCTGATTAATGTATAGTTCTGGCAAGGGAAGGGTTGTGGGGTTTTCTGCACTTGTTCCAGAGGCGGACCTTCCTGTTTATGTTTTTACTCTTTAAAGCTTCAAGTAATGATAGTATTTTAAATTGTTCTGCCATAGAGTGTAAATTGAGTCAATGCTGGAGCCGTTGCCTACATTTGTTCCAGTTCCTGTGAATGTTTGTTGCAGTTTGTTTTGGGTTTTGTGTCTTTAGCCTTTGGTTGCTCTGCCAAATGAGGTCTCGCAATAAGAGAGAGAGAGCAATGCTTGTTCATGCACTCACTGCCTTGGAGCAGGGACACTCCCCCAAAATATGGCTTGCAGCTTTAAAGGCCAACTAAAACTGCCCTGTACTGCCTTTGCACCCTCGAGACCTTAGTCTATTGCATGAGGAATAGGAGTATAGGCAGCCAAGAGTTGTGAAATGATGGACAAAGTACCACTCCTGACCCTAACAGGTCAGGGAGAGCATGTGCGTCAGCATATGGGTCTGCGCCCCTAGCCCATCTCCGCAAAGGGAAAAGTGGACCTGAAGGGGAGGGATCCAGAGTTGATCGCCTGGGTCACTCCTCTAGAGTAGGACCTCAAGTTTTACTTTGGAGGACAGCACCTCTACTCTCTTCACAACGGGTATGTTGGCCTGCTGCGTTAAAACAAAAAGGGGGAGATGTGGGGAGCCGGAGCGGCCGCCATTACAAGATGGCGCCTGTTCCCTGCCTCGCTCCTTGTAAACAACTTCTTAGTTATCCTTATTTGGTATGTGAGTGCGGAGCCTTTGCTCGTTCCACTGAGTCTGCGCATATGACGTCAGAGGCCTGACCAATCCCGAGTTTTAAAATGGCCCTGGCAACAGAGCAGCCAATGGCAAAAGCCCCGTGTTCCTTGATTGTATATAAGCAGCTGCATTTCCCTGCCCTGGGCCCCTCTGCTTCAGGGTCTCCCTTCAATCAAGTTGCTCTTCAATACAGCGTGATACGAGAAGGATCCTCGGGTGGTGTCCGTTCTTCCCTGCTGGTCAGGGGTGCCGGGCGCCGCATTTCTGCTAAGAAGTGTTTTTGCTATACGGGGTCTTTTATTATTCCATAAGAAATTTTGAATTGCCTCTTCTATTTCTTTAAAGAATGATATTGGGATGTTGATGGGTATTGCATTGAATTGGTAGGTAGCCCTTGGCAAGATTGTCATTTTCACAATGTTGATTCTTCCAATCCAGGAGCATGGGAGGTTTTTCCATTTCCTTAGTTCTGCTTTAATTTCCTTTTTTAGGGTTTTAAAGTTTTCATCTAAACGGTCCTTTACATTCTTAGTTAAGCTAATTCCTAGGTACTTCATTTTCTTTGAGGCTATTGTGAAAGGAGTTTCTTTCCTGATTATTGCCTCGTTCCTCTCACTGTTGGCGTAAAGGAAGGCAGTTGATTTGTGAGGGTTGATTATGTGGCCTGCTGCCCTTCCAAAGCTTTGAATCAGCTCAAGGAGCTTGGGAGTAGAGTCTATAGGATTCTTTAAATACAGAATCATGTCATCTGCAAAGAGGGATAGTTTTATTTCCTCTTTCCCTATTTGGATCCCCTTTATGCTTGCTTCTTGCCTTATTGCACTGCCTAGGAATTCTAGTACTATGTTAAAAAGGAGTGGAGAGAGTGGGCATCCTTGTCTCGTTCCTGATTTTAGAGGGAATGGCTTTAGATTTTCACCATTAAGTATAATACTAGCAGTGGGTTTCTCATACACAGCCTTTATTACATTGAGAAATGTTCCATGAATTCCTAGTTTCTCCACATCTTGTAACATGAAGGGGTTTTGGATCTTGTCAAATGCTTTTTCCGCATCTATTGAGACAATCATGTGATTTTTGTCCTTGCTCCTGTTGATGTGTGGAATTATATTAATTGATTTGTGTATGTTGAACCAGCTTTGCCTCCCTGTGATGAATCCAGTTTGATCATAGTGTATAATTTTTGATGAGTTGTTGTAGAAGATTGGCCAGTATTTTGTTGAGAAGTTTCGCATTGATGTTCATCAAAGAAATGGGTCTATAGTTCTCTTTCTTTGATGAATCTCTGTCTGGTTTGGGGATGAGGGATATACTGGCTTCACAGAATGAGTTTGGTGAAGAACCTTCATTTTCAATTTCGTTGAAGAGCTTGAGGAGTATTGGTGTGAGCTCTGCTTTGAAGACCTTATAGAATTCAGCTGTGAATCCATCTGGCCCTGGGCTCTTTTTAACTGGAAGTTGTCTAATTTCCATTTCTATTTCAGAGCTTGAAATAGGCCTGTTGAGTTGGGTTACCTCTTCTTGATTCAGTGTGGGTATGTTAATATTGTCTAGGAATTCATCCATTACTTCTAGATTCTCAAATTTGTTGGCTTAAAGGTTTGAGAAGTATTCCCTCATGATATTCTGGATCTTGGTAATTTCTGTCGTGATATTACCATTTTCATCTGCGATTTTGTTTATTTCGATATGCTCTCTTCTTTTTTTGGTAAGATTTGCTAAGGGCTTGTCAATTTTGTTAATTCTTTCAAAGAACCAACTCCTTGTTTTGTTGATCCTTTCTATAGTTTTTTTTTTATTCCAAATCATTTAATTCTGCTTTGATTTTAATAATTTGCTTTCTCCTAATGGTTTTAGGGTTTGTTTGTTGCTCTTTTTCCAGGAGGTTAAGGTGAGACCTTAACTAGGTGGTTTGCCATTTTTCCAACTTGCTGTTTTAGGCACTCAGCGCTATAAATTTTCCTCTGATTACTGCCTTTGTTGTGTCCCTAAGGAGTTGATATTTGTGTGCTCCTTATTGTTAAATTTCATAAACAGTTGGATATCTGTTCTGATCTCTTCGATTACCCATTGTTTTTGATTCAACAATGTGTTGTTCAGTCTCCATGAGTTACAGGGCTTTCGTTGGTGGAGACGTGTGTTCAGATCCAATTTGATGCCTTTATGGTCTGAGAGTGTGCATTGAATAATTTCAGTGTTTCTGAATCTGTCCAGGTTTGTTTTATGTCCTAAGATGTGGTCTATTTTGGAAAATGTTCCATGTGCTGCTGAGGAAAACGTATATTGTGTTGTTACTGGGTGGAATATTCTGCAGATGTCTGTTAGATCTAGTTGGTCTATATAGTTCTTCAGTTCTAAGGTTTCTCTGTTGAGTTTTTGCTTTGTTGATCTGTCCATAGGTGAGACTGGTGTGTTAAACTCACCAACAATCACAGTATTTCGATCTATGTATGTATGGTTTCAGTGTAAGTAAATTTTGCTTGATGAAGTTTGGAGCTCCGGGATTGGGTGTGTAAATATTTAGGATCGTTATGTCTTCCTGGAGGAAAGATCCCTTTAGCAGTATGCAGTAACCTTCTTTGTCTTTTCTTACTAATTTTAGTTTGAAATCTATTGTGTCTGATATGAGGATGGCAACTCCAGCCTGTTTATGGGGGCAGTTAGCTTGACAGAGTTTATTCCAACCTCTCACTTTCAAAGATGATTGTTTTTGGGTAAGATGTGTCTCTTGAAGACAGCAAAACGATGGCTCTTGCTTTTTGATCCAACTAGACAGCCTATGCCGTTTAATTGGAGAGTTAAATCCATTGATATTGAGAGTTAGGATTGAGACATATTTATTAGTTCCTACCATTTTTAAAAGCTTTTAGTAGGGCCTGTGTCTTGACAGTTCTGTGGTCCTTAGATGGTATGCTGTTTAGGTGCCATTTCTTTCCCTATGTTGCATTTATTTTGGTTTTCTATGTATAGAGCATCTTTGAGAATTCTCTGTAGTGTTGGTTTTGTTTCGACATATTGTTGCAGCTTTTCCCTGGAATGGAATGTTTTTATTGTTCCCTCAGTTATAAATGAGAGCTTAGCTGGCTACAGTATTCTTGGTTGGTAGTTATTTGATTTAAGGGCATGACATATATGCTTCCAGTCACTTCGTGCTTGCATGGTCTCTGCTGAGAAATCTGGGGTTATTCTGATTGGTTTGCTTTTATAGGTTACTGATCCTTTTTCCCTGGCTGCCTTTAGGATCTTTTCTTTCGTTTCTATTGATCCAGTTCGGATCACAATGTGGCGGTGGGATGTTCTTTTCTGGTCAGGTCTGTTTGGGTTTCTAAAAGCTTCTCGTATGTGGATGGGCCTGCCCTTCTGGATATTTGGGAAATTCTCTGAGATGATTCCCTGAAGTATATTTCCAATACCATTGACCTCTTTCTCCACGCCCTCCTCAATACCAACTAGCCTTAAATTAGGCTTCATAATTGTATCTTGGACCTCCTGAAGCGCTCTCTCATATTTCCTAGATTTGGATTGACTCATTTTCTGTTCTTTCTCTATAATACCTAAATTATCTTCAGCCCCGGAAATTCTCTCCTCTGCATTGTCTAACCTGCTATCAAAGCTATCTACTTTATTTTTCATCTCCCTTGCTTCTAATTGCTCACTTTTGATGCCTTGCATCTCTTGTTTTAGATCATGTATGGATTTCTTTATCTCCTTGAATTCCTTTTGAGTGGTTAGCTCAGTATCTTTATTTTCTTTGGACATTTGCTGGAGTTTGGTCATGTTTTTATTTGTGGATTCTATGAATTCATCCATCTTTCTTTGAAAAACCTTTATTATGGCCTCCTTTATGGCTTCTTCTTTTTCACTTATCACCTTCTTTTTGCTTTCCTCTTGTTGAGCTATGGCTTCCTCCATTATCTCTTTCTTTATATTTTCACATTTTTCATTAATGATGTTTATCAACTGCAATTGTGTAGCACTTGGAAGACTCTCCTCTAGGTTTGCCAGGGACTGTTCCATTGTCTGTTTACATTGGGTGGGGGATGTTGTTTCTTGATTTGACATTTGTCTTGAGTTTCTTGTTCTGCCCATTTGAAATGGGAGCAACATTACTACTAAATACGATTATAGTTTTTCAGATATAACCAACCTGGACCTCTGTAGCTGGCAGACACTAGATGTTCACAAGGTTTGATTGTTATTATCACTCTTTCTTTTTGTGCACTTACAGACCAGTCTAATACAACCACTGATAAGCGATTTATACCCAAAACAATAAGCCCCTCAATCCAATCTCTATTGTCTTTAAGTTCCTGTGAGCCGAGAGAATAATTAACCACCTACATATAGAATATTGCTCAACAGCCATCAAGTGTAGATCCGTGCAGTATAAGGGTTGAAAGACGAGCAGAGGTCCAGAGATAGAAAAATAGAATGAGAGAGGTCAGGGAGGTACAAGAGGATTAACATAGGAGTGTAAAAATATTGTAGTAATAAAGAAAAGGTATAGCATAAGGATAACTGACCTAAGTTGGTAAGAAGGTAGCGTATTTGAGTACAAAGTTTGGAAAGAATTAGAATAAAACTTATGTGTTGCTTCACGACTGGCTCTTAGCCCAACCAGTGGCCTCACAATGGACCATGGGATGGATCTGTATTTCTTGTCTACGTTGAGGGAAAGGGGTATTTCACTAGATGCAGAAGTGAAGATTTCAGAAGCAAATGCTGTGAGTGAATTAGCTCATAAAAAGCATTTTTATTTTCTTTTATCTTTCTGCCAGTCTTGGGGGTTGAATTCAGGGCCTGAGCAATGTCCTTGGGTTTTCTCAAGTCTAGCCCTCTGCCACTTCAGCCACAGTGCCACATCTAGATTTTCTATCTATGTGATACTGAGCAATCAAACCCAGATCTTCATGGATGCTAGGCAAGCACTCTACCACTATGCCAAACTCTCAACACTGACATAGTAATTATAAAGTCACCATCATCATATCAAAATATCCTTTCTCCTACCAAGCATGAACACTTATCTATGTGTGTAATGCTTTTTTTTTAAATTTCACTAATTCTTCCGTGTTTTTCCCTCTTGGATTTTTACACATGACAGCAAAGCTAATCATTAGGAAAAAAATGATTAGGATACAGAAACCTAATAATATCCTAGTAGATTGACGTCAAAAACATGTGCAAGATGCCCTGTGTGTTTGACCTAGTTGTAGAGTCCTTGGCTACCACGCAAAAAGACTCAGGTTTGATTACTCATTAACACATACATAGTAAACGCTGCAAGTGGTGCTGTGGCTCGGTGGGACAGCTAAAGCCTAAAGAAAGCCCAAGAACAATGTTCACACTCTGAGGTCAAGTCCCAACACTAGCAAAAACAAAATAAATTCGACAAGGGGCAAAATGCAGGCAGAGAAGGCACTGTGAAGCAAATGTTTTGTAAAGCATGAGGGCAATATTGACCCTTAAGTTTGGATCTTACCTAAAAAAGGCTCCTTGAGCCTGAGACCAGACTGGTAGTTGGGCCTAGTGGAAGACATTGGGATTGGACCAATAAGGTGTGCTGTTTACTACATCCACATGTATATTGTGAGATTGGAGGAGAGATTCAGCCTCCAGTATGTCTTTGGTGAGGTCTTCTGTGAGCAAGGATCTTTGGTCATTGGGCCGTGAATGGTGACCCTGCCTCCCTCACAATGGAACAGAATATGGAACCCTGGTAACCAAGCCACTGTAACTAACAACCTACTCAAGCCAGCTCACTTGGCCTGTGGCTCAGGAGGAAGAAAGATGTTGCTGTGCTGTTGCCAAAGTTCAGGAAACTCGAGTCTCAGGCATGGAAGTTGTGGATGTCTTACTCGAAGATGTACATGCTAGATCATTGCCAAGCCACAAATCCAGTATAACAGGCCTTTCTCTAAGACGAAGGACAGGAAAATCCAGGGCAACCAGATGAGGTATATTTCTAAGAAGAAATGTATTTGACCCCATCATCCTCCCCGCACACTACAACTTTCTTTTTTTTCATTTTTTTATTGTAATTACTAAAAGGGTTAAATGATATTTGCCAGATAGAAGGTGCATTAATTCACATACACTGATACCCATTCACATGTCTTGGTACCCATTTCCCTCCAACCCCACACCCCCCACCCGTCTTGGTTTTCCCCCCTTCCCTATCAAATTTCAAATATCCAAATACAAATAAATTCAATATATCAGATAACAAAGTGAGATACTACACCAATATGGGATAACCAAGGGACAGCAAAGGAGATGAGAGACAACATAGTACATTAAGGACAACAATCATTCATTATGTGGCTTTTGTTTCAATATCCTGAAGGTCCTTTCAATTAGCTTCACATTATATGGCCTTATATATGGCCTTTTGCTATTATTGCAAATCTCTGCTAGTAGAGCCCAAAGTTTCTACTGATTATGACGAATGAGGGAAACCACTGAGCCTAAGTTCCTTTGAGTCTGGCTTACTTCACTTAATATGATTTTTTCTAAGTCTTTCAATTTCCTAACAAATGGGGCGATGTCATTCTTTCTGACAGCAGCATAGAATTCCATTGTGTACAAATACCACAACTTGTTGATCCACTCATCAACTGAGGGACATCTGAGTTGGTTCCATATCTTTGCTATGGTAAATAGTGCTGCAATGAACATTGTTGTGCTAGTGGGTTTAGTATTCCCTTGTTTCTGGATTGTTGGGTAAATGCCAAGTATTGGAATTGCTGGGTCATAGGGGAGTTCTATGTTTAGCCTTTTGAGGCACTGCCACCCTGCTTTCCATACTGGTTGAACCAGTTTGCACTCCCACCAACAGTGTACTAGTTAAGTCTCCTGGCCACAACCCCTCCAGCATCCGTTGTCATTCATTTTCCTGATCCTGGCCATTCTAACTGGAGTGAGGTGGAATCTTAGAGTTGTTTTGATTTGCAGTTCTTTTATGACCAGAGATGTGGAGCATTTCTTCATGTGTCTATAGGCCATTTTCGTTTCTTCTTCAGAGAAGACTCTCTTTAAGGCTTTGGCCCTTTTTTTAATGGGATGGGTGTTACTTTGGAGGTTAGTTTTTGAGTGATTCAATTTTTTGAGTTGTTGATATATTTTAGATATGAGGCCTTTGTCCGTTGTTTGGTTGGTGAAGATCTTCTTCCACTCTGTAGGCTTCCTGATTAGTTTACTAGCTTTATCCGTTGCCATACAAAAGCTCTGCAGTTTAATGCAGTCCCACTTATCCAGCCTTTCTCTGATTTGTTGTGATTCTTGGTCCTTATTAAGAAAGTTTCGACCTGTGCCAAGGAGGCCTGTTGTATTTCCTATTCCTTCCTGTAAACTTTTCTGTGTGTCAGCTTTTACCTCCAGGTCTTTGATCCATTTGGAGTTAATTCTAGTGCAAGGTGACAAAGAAGGATCCAACTTTAGTTTTCTGCAGGTGCTTAACCAGTTCTGCCAGCACAACTTGTTGAAGAGGCTATCTTTCTTCCATTCTAATTTTTTTGGCTCCCTTGTCAAAGATTAGGTGGCCATAGGTCTGTGGTTTAATATCTGGGTCCACAGTTCTATTCCATTGGACTTCAGGCCTGTTCTTGTGCCAGTACCAAGCTGTTTTGACAATTATTGCTCTGTAATAGAGTCTAAAGTTTGGAATTGAAATTCCTCCAGCGCTGTTCTTTCTGCTAAGAAGTCTTTTTGCTATATGGCTCTTTTCTTAATCCATATGAAATTTTGAATTGCCTCTTCTATTTCTTTAAAGAATGACATTGGGATGTTGATGGGAATTGCATTGAAATTGTAGATAGCCCTTGGCAAGATTGTCATTTTCACAATGTTGATTCTTCCAATCCAGGAGCATGGGAGGTTTTTCCATTTCCTTAGTTCTGCTTTAATTTCCTGTTTTAGGGTTTTAAAATTTTCATCTAAACGGTCCTTTACATTCTTAGTTAAGCTAATTGCTAGGTACTTTATTTTCTCTGAGGCTATTGTGAAAGGAGTTTCTTTCCTGATTATTGCCTCGTTCCTCTCACTGTTGGCGTACAGGAAGGCAGTTGATTTGTGAGGGTTGATTTTATGTCCTGCTACCCTTCCAAAGCTTTGAATCAGCTCAAGGAGCTTGGGAGTAGAGTCTATAGGATTCTTTAAATACAGAATCATGTCATCTGCAAAGAGGGATAGTTTTATTTCCTCTTTCCCTACTTGGATCCCCTTTATGCTTGCTTCTTGCCTTATTGCACTGCCTAGGAATTCTAGTAGGATGTTAAAAAGGAGTGGAGAGAGTGGGCATCCTGATTGCTACCCCTTACCCCTTTTATGCAAAGCTTAGGCCTGTGGCTTTTAAGCACAATTCAACGCACTGTTTTTGCTGGTTAATTAGAGGTAAAAATCTTATGGAATTTATTGCATGGCTGATTTTGAACTGGAATCCTCAGGTCTCAGCTTATCTTGAATAGCTATGATTACAGTACTTTTACAACCTGTATGCTCATACACATCGCTTCTGATCCAAACACTCATTGTTCAATTTAACTAACAAGATGTGAGGAAAGATGATTGACTGTAATTTACTAGATGGGCTTCCAGTGAGTATATATTTCCACTTCCACTCTGAAGCCAGGGAAATGTTTCTGGTACATGTTTCAACTATCTCCCAAAGAGGAAATAATGTGTGAGTACGTTTGCTAGTATTTCAGATAGGAGATGTACTTTGGTGTTTGGAACTGTTGAGCAGAGTTTATCAGCTGGGCTGTGATAACAGAGATGATGTTTCAGACAGGAATATTTTCATCCCAGACAGACTTAATCCAGATCCTTGGATTTCAGGCCTTGAGAAGATAGAATTACAAGTGTGAGCTGCCACCATCACCTGGTTCATTTTGGAAACCTTAATTGCTTCTCATTTGTTCCTTTCCTTTTTTGGAAGATTTATCTAAGCTGGCTGATTGTGCATCACAATGTAGTGATTGGCCTCAGGAATTGCAAATATTTGTTTGATCAGCACGGAATGAATGAAAGTTGATCTAAACCCAATAGTATTTTCCTTCTGATAAATAGGGAACTTACTTATATCATTTTCCTTGCCTTTCCTTTCCCAAAGCAAGCAACATGTTTCTTAAAAACTATACTTCATGAGAATATTATAATTAGAAGCTATCTTCTGCACACTTCAGAATAGTCCTTGCATTTATAAACTTATATTACAATATTAGGTAGAAGAATGGTGACTGTTAGTTTCATAACTATTTCATATTTTTTACTCTTTAAGGCTCATTAACTCAAGAAGGGATTAAAGACATTTAGATAATAGTAGATCATAGCTGCTGCTGATTTGATGTGTGTGCAGATGATACACAGAATTATTAGGATTACTCAAAAGTTTTGTTCAAATTTTCAATAGTAGACTGCTATGCTAACGGGAAGGTGATAGTAATGACGCTGAAATTCTATGAATCAGCTATGAAGCAGAATTTCAGGGGAGAGTATTTGCTAGGGACTTAATTTCTAAGACGCATATCAAGAATATTGAACTATAGCACCAAATGATGGAGGACTCAACGTCACATTTTGTTTGTTTTATGCAAGTCCTGGGACTTGAACCCTGGGCCTGGCAACTGTCCTCAAATTTTTTTTTTGCTTCAGGCTAGTGTTCTACCACTTGATCCACAGCTCCACCTCCAGATTTTTGGTAATGAACTGTAAATAAGAATATCATGAAATTTGTTTGGGCTGGATTCAAACCTGATTCTCTGTAGATAGGATTCCAAGTGTGAGCGCACAGAGCCTGGCTAGTATCATTCATCATTCAAGTCATGGGACTGCAATTCTGCACCTGGGTCTTGTCACTGAGCTTTTCAGCTCAAGACTACTGCCCTATCCCTTGAGCCATAGGGCCACTTCTGGGTTTCTGGTGGTTAATTGGAGATAAGAGTCACATGGACTTCAGTGCCCAGGCTGACTTTGAACTGCTATCCTTGGATCCCAGCCTCTTGAGTAGCTACATTTACAAGTGTGAGCCACCATACCCGGCTAAATTATTTTTTAAGTTAATTTTTTGTTAAGTCAATATATAGTTGGCATACGGTTACATAAGTAATGAACACATTTCTTAAGAAAACTGTTATCCCCTCCCTCCCTTTTCTCTGTTTTCCTACCCTCAGCCCCCTCTCCACCCAGATTGTTCAGTTCATTTCCGTTTAGTGTCTTCCAAGTATCACTGTTCAATTGGTTCACCCTTTTTCCTTTGTTTTTTTTTTTCCATTTTATTATACCCTCTCCATTCCCCAAATCACCTAAACCTATGTACAAGACACAGGGTACCCGAATTCAACACAGTGACTACAGAGAATAAAACTAAAGGGAAAAAGAAGAAAAGAGGTAAAAAGCAAAGAAAATGAAAGAACATCATACAGTACCTTAGAAGAAACAACACTGAAAAAACAAAACATAAAACCTTGGGCTGAAAATGAAGCTTGCGTAGCATGTATGAAACCCTGGATTCCATTCCTCAGCACCACATAAACAAAAACTGGAAGTGCCACTGTGACTCAGCTGGTAGATTACTAACGTTCAGCACAGAGTGTCTCCAAGTGACAAAAATCTGTCACATTTAAGTCAGGCTTCAAAACTTTGCTAGGAACCAGTTACGTGATTTGGAAGAAAGTCCAGTTTTCAAAAAATCACTAGCCAGGCGCTGGAGGGTCATAATTGTCATTCTACTAGCCAGGGAGAAGGTGATTCAAAGCCTTTGCAAGCAAAAAAAACGAAAACAAAAAAAACTGTAAGATTCTTCTCTCCACTTAGCCACCCAAAAACTAAGTGGAGTTGTGGCTAAAACTGGTACAGCATTAGCCTTGAGGAAAAAGAACTAAGAGACCTTGCCCAGGTCCAAAGTTCAAGCTCCCCACCAAGAAAGAAAAAAAAAGGAGTCCAGATACCTTAGTTTAAAAAGTATATCTGGAAATCTTAGTATATTTTTCTGATCTTTCCTCATTCATCTGATGGAACCACATAATCTTGATCCTGATCTGACTAAGAGCCTGCATTGTGCTTAATAAATTCATTCCACATATTCCTGTAGAATTTGGACAGCTAACAGCCACTTACCAATGCTTTATTCTACGTTTAGGCCAGTATGTCTTCATACCATCTACACAGTCAGCTATATCATCTATCCACAAGTATCATTGAGTGTAGAACACTCAGAACTAAAATAATTGCATAAAGATGTAATAAAACCCCTTGATTCATTAAGAAAATTTCTGTACCACTTAGAGCAAGTACATTGGTGGTATTTACTTCTAGCCTCTTTTTAAAAAAATTTATTAACATTGAATTTTACATCATATTTCAAATGTCATGTTTAACCAACAAGTATTCAAGAAGGGAATCGCTATACAATCACTGTCACATAAATTTTAGAATATAGTAAAAATTAAGCTGAGTCATTGTATGTCATAGATACAGATTAATCTATAATAAAACACATGTCTATAGAGTGTATAGTCTATCCTAGATTTTTATGTCTATGTAGTTATGTTTATATCTCCAAAATTATGTCCAGAACTTTGGGTATCAACTATTCAATCATCGCTCTGCTACTGTTTGAAACTAATATCCATATATTAAGGATACCATGTACCTTTTGTTCCTTGGTCTTGACTTATCTCACTCAACAGGATTCACTCTAATTTCATCCACTACCCCAAAAATGCCATTATTATTTTTTTCTGTGCAGATCTTCTTTTTATGTATTTATTTTTATTGTAATTTATAGAAGGGTTACATTATATTCACCAGATAGAAGGTGCATTACTTCTCCAACTTTGATACCCCATGTAATGATATGGTCCCCATTTCCCTTCCCCTACCCCCACTCATGTTCATTTCCCCCCTTCCCTATCCAATTTCAAATAACCAATTAGGCACATATGAAATATATCAGAAAACAAGGTGAAATATTGTAACAATATGATATAACCAAGGGATAGCAAAAGAGATAAGAGATCACATAGTTCATTAAGGACTACAATCACTCATTATATGAGTTTTGTTTCTTTATCTTGGAGGTCCTTACATTTAGTGTCATACTATTTGTCACGATGTCTCTAGATTATTGTTCTATTATAAATCTCTGGTAGCAGAGCCCAAGGTTTCTACTGAATTTGACAAATGAGGGAGACTCTTGGGCCTATGTTCCTTTGAGTTTGGCTTACTTCACTTAATATGATTTTTTTCCTTTTCATCCATTTCCCCGAGAATGCCATTATTTTATCTTGTCGGTTGGCTATGTATCATTACATTGTGTGTGTGTGTGTGTGTGTGTGTGTGTGTGTGTGTGTGTGTGCGTGTATCACATTTTTTGTAGTAGGGCATCTGGTTGTTTCCATCATCCAGCCTCATTTTCTACAGATATTATTATAGTCTCTTTTTTATTTTCAGGGTAATGTATAGAGGGGTTACGATTACATTTACAGGTAGTGGACTGCATTACTTCTCACACATTTATTCCACTCCACATGTTTTTGTCCCCAGTCCCCTCTCCCCTCCCCTTCCCAATCATCTTGTTTCCCCCCTTCCCTTTCCTATTTGACATAAACAAATAAACATATATACAATATGCCAGGGAAAAAATCAGATACAGTAACAATCTGACATTAACCAAAGGGCAAAATAAGAGATGAGAAATAACATAGTAGATCAAGGACAAAAATCACACAAGATTAAGAGCAACGATGACACAAGATATAGCTCTTGTTCCCATATCCTAGAGATCCTTTCATTTAGTCTCATCCTATATGACCTTATATACCTAGGTTTTTGAGTTATTGTAATCTTCTGCTAGGAGAGTCCTAGATGTGAACTAATTGTTACAAATGAGGGAAACCATTGAGCTTATGTTTCTTTGGGTCTGGCTTGCTTCACTTAATATGATTTTTTCCAAGTCTTTCCATTTTCTTACAAATGGGGCGATGTCATTCTTTCTGATGGCAGCATAGCATTCCATTGTGTATAAGTACCACATCTTCTTGATTCAGTCATCTACTGAGTGGCATCTGGGTTGGTTTCATAGCTTTGCTATGGTAAATAGTGCTGCAATGAGCATCATTGTGCTAGTGGCTTTAGTATGTCCCTTTTCTGGACAATTGGGTAGATGCCAAGTAGTGGATTTGCTGGATCATAGGGGAGCTCTATGTTCAGTCTTTTGAGGAACCACCACACTGCTTTCCCTGGTGGTTGAACAAGTTTACACTCACACCAACAGTGTAGGTGTGATCCCCCCTGGTCACTTCCCCACCAATATCTCTTATTAGATTTTTTGATAATGGCCATTCTGACTGGAGTCAGGTGGAATCTCAAAGTTGTTTTGATTTTCATTTCCCTTATTGCTAGAGATATGGAGCATTTCTTCATGTGTCTAAAGCCCATTTTAATTTTTTCTTCAGAGAATACTCTTTTAAGTCTTTAGCCCACCTTTTAATAGGATGGTTGTTTCTTTGAAGATTTGTTTGGGAGAGATTCATTTTTTTCAGCTATAGATATATTTTAGATAACTACATATATTTTTGTAGAAAAAAGAATGGAAGCCAATATGCTGGCTCACAACTTAATTTCAGCTACTTAGGAGGCTCAGGGCTTAGGATCACAAGTCAAAGCCAACCAGGGCCCTACAGTGTGTGAGATCAAACTCTGTGAACATACAATGACTGTAAGAGGAATCTGACTGCCTGGGAATGTAGCCTAATGTTAGAGTGCTCACCTAGAATGCATGAAGACCTAGGTTCTATTCACCGGTACCGCATACTCAGAAAAAAGCTAGAAGTGGCGCTGTGTTTCAAGAGGCAGAGCACTCACCTTGGGCAAGCGAGTCCAATGAAAATGTCTAGGCCCTGAGTCCAAGCCCTAGGACTGGCAAAAAGAAAAAAAAGAGCAATCTTACTTAAGTAACAAGGAATGTACCCTATATTTATACAGACTGAAAAATTCATTAAGAAATTAGAAAATATGTATAAAGTGCATAATTTCTTTTGTGTGTTGGCATTGGGTCTTCAACTGAGTGCTTCAGCTCTATCCCTGACCTTTTCTGCTCAAGGCTAGCACTCTACCAATGCAGCCCCAAATCAACTATCTTCAATTGAGATATAAGCGGTGAATATTTCAGGGTGCTTCATGAAAAACATTTTTATAAACTGAAACTTTCAACACAGTCTTATTTTAGTATGAATGTTGAGATGGGAAGAGACAGAAAAAGTGAAATGTTTCCTGATCCCCATAGAGAAGAGACTCAGCAGAACCACTGTGGTCTGCAGGCTTCTTTGTGAGTTTTGTTTGCTTGTTTGATTTTTGTCAATTGTGGGGCTTGAACTCTGGGCCTGGGCACTGTCCCTGAGCTCTTCAGCTCAAGGCTAGTGCTTTAATCTGTGAGCCACAGTGCCACTTCTGGTTTTTCTGGCAGTTAACTGGGTACTTTGGCTGGCTTTAAACTTTGATTCTCAGATCTTAGCCTCCTGAGTAGCTAAGATTATAGGTGTGAGGTACCATCACCAGGCTGCTGCTCTGTTACTATGCAGGTTCTGGATCAAGAACTTCAAGTTCTTACTTCAATTTTTTCTTCTCTTGCCTGATACTCTGCCATTTGAACGAAGCCCCAGTTCCTGGTCTTTGTTGGTTAATGAGAGATATTATGATTTTCTAATATTCAGAGCAATGATTATAAAACCCAGCATTTTACTTACTTGAATAAATTAAGAGACAGGACCTAGTGAGATGGAAAACAAAATTTTTTTTCAAGTTGCTATCCTGTTCTAATGCATAAGTCTGGCTATTTTGCTTACACACAAATATGTATTTTACCAATTTCTACTCTATTTTTGCTTAGCTTAAAACCACCACTGCCATTTCATAGATTTTGTTGTTGCTGTTTGCGGTGCTTGAACTCTGTGCCTGGGCTGTTCCTCAGATCTTCAGTTCAATGCCAGTGCTCTACTACTTTTGATTTGGCCAGTCCTGGGCTTGAACTCAGGGACTGAGCACTGTCCTTATATGTTCTCAAGGCTAGGGCTCTACCACTTCAGCCTCAGCACCACTTCCAGCATTTTTCTATGTATGTGGTATTGAGGAATTGAACCCAGGTCTTCGTGCATGCTAGGCAAGCACTCTACCACTAGGCCAAACTCCCAGCCCAAAATTATTCATCATTACTATTAGCTATCTTCTTTTTTTTATTATTTATTCGTCATTTTGTTTGGACTTTGGGCCTGGATATTCCTGACCTCTTCAGCTCAAGGCTAGCGCTCTTCCTCCACAGCTCCATTTTTGGTTTCTGGTAGTTAATTGGTGATGTAAGTCTCACAAACATATGTGTGCAGGCTGGCTTTGGGCTTTGAACCAAGATCCTCCAATCTCAGCCTCCATAGTAGGTAGAATTACACGCTTCAGCCAGCAGTGCCTGACTGTTTGATGTCTCTGTCTCTGTCTCTTTGTCTCTGTCTGTCTCTGTCTGTCTGCCTGTTTTTCTCTCTCTCTGTCTCTCTCTCTCTCTGTCTCTCTCTGTCTCTCTCTCTGTCTCTCTGTCTCTCTGTCTCTCTCTCTGTCTCTCTGTTTCTCTATCTCTGTCTCTGTCTCTGTCTCTGTCTCTCTCTCTCTCTCTCTGTCTCTCTCTCTCTCTCTCTGTCTCTCTCTCTCTCTTTTGGTTGTAAGACTTTCATTGTGCACCTGGACAGTGCCCCTGGGCTCTTCAGCTCAAGGCTGGTTTTCTGGTGCTTAAGTGGAAGTAACAGTTTCATGGACTTTAGTGTCTGGCCTGGCTTTGAACTGTGATCCTCAGAACCCAACCTTATGAGATCATTTCCAGCTTTTTTTTTTGGTGTAAGTTGTACAGAGTAATTGAACACAGGCTTTGTGCATACTAGGCAAGCAAACTATCACTAGTGTGCACTCCAGCCTTAGATAAGGGCTTTCTTTTTCTTTTTCTTTTTTTCACTCATGGGGCTTGAACTCTGGGCCTGGATGTTTACCTTAAGCTCTTCAGCTCAAGGCAAAAGCTCTACCACTTGAGGCACATTGTCATTTTGAATTTTCTGGATGATTTGGAAATAAGATTCTCACAGATTTTTATGCCTGGGCCGTCTTTGAACCTCGATCCTCCAGGGTAGCTAGGATTACCAGGGTGAGCCACCAGTCACGGGCATTAAATTACTATTTTTTGCATGTCCTATGGCTTCAACTCATGGCCAGAGCACTGTCCTAGGGCTTGCTCAAGGATAGCACTTTACTTCAGCCAGCCAACTCCCGGTCCAAATAGGCCACTCTTGAAGCTAGAATTACAGAGATCTGCCATAATACTGGCATGTCATTATCTAAGTATATAATTTTCTTCTATTTTTGATGGCTTTCCCTTAGTGTACATATTTCCTACATATTTTATGGAAAACTTCCTTCCCACTGGGGCCATAAGTTAAGCCTAGTGGAAGAGTTCTTGCCGAGCATGAATGAAGACCCAAGTTCAATTCCTCAGCACAACATAGATAAAAAAAATAAAAGTGGTGCTGTGGCACATGTGATAGAACTTGCGCCTTAAGAATAAACAAAAACAAAAACAAGGATCGTGCTCAGGTCCTGAGTCTAAGCCCAGTACTGGCAAAAAAAAATTCTGCCCAAAGTAGACATTTAAACTCATTGTACTTTTCAAAAAATTTGTTGTCAAGGTGATATACAAAGAGATTGCTGTTACATATGTAATGAGTACATTTCTTGTAAACACTGTTACCCCCTACCCCCTTTTCTCTTTCCCTTCCCCCCAAGTCATAAATTTCATTTACAACAAATACATATGTATTTTCATTCCTGAAAAAAATAGTTTAAAATGTGTTCAAATAAATGATGTAGGTTGATATATTTATCAAAATGGATTACTTGAACTCTAAAATAAACATTCTAGGTAATTTTTCTCATAAAATTGTAGTAATGCTATAAAACTAATAAAAAAGGAATTTTAGTTATTAATTTCTTATGTTTTACCTTTAACATTATTACACTAAGCATACTGTTTATGGTATTAATACAGACAGCATGAAATATGATTATGTAAAAAAATTAAATGATTAAAAATAGTAAGGTTGGGGGCCAGTAGTTTGGCTTGGTGTCACACAGCCTGGACTGGCAAAAAAGAAGTAGGTTTAGATAAAACAGATTTATTTCCAAATGTGTGGAAAATGGTATGATTTCTTGTTTGGCTAGTCCTGGGGCTTGAACTGAGGGACCAGGAACTGTCCTTGGCCACATTTGTTCAAGGGTGGCACTCTTACACCTGAGCAACAGTGCCTCATCTGATTTTTCTCTGTATGCAGGGTCGAGGAATTGAATCAAGGTCTTCTTGTATACTAGGCGAGCACTCTACAACTAGGCCACATTCAAAGCCAAAGTAGATTTTTGATGCTATTGTGGAGTTTTAATTTTCTTAAATATTTGTACAAAGCACAATGGATATATAAACAGACTTGAACTCACAGAACAGAGTCCCACATAATATTACAGTTACTCTGGCACTTCTCCCGATTGACAAAACACATTTCCAGGCATCTGCTCTGTCCTTAAGTTTTGGTAGCTGACTTGTGTTTCCATGGAGGCCTGGCCTGGATTCCTGGTGATTCCATGCATTTCATAGTTCCCTGTATATCCAGTAAGGTTGTCTTCTATGGGACCAGACCTGTCTGGTTTTTGGCCCACCCAGGACCTATGTGTCTGAGGTCTCACATTATAAGTGGAAAAAAAACACAGTATAATAAGCACTGAAGAACTGCACACCATAATATTAACAATCAGAGTTTAATAGTTAGCAAAGTAAATACAATGAATACTTGACAAGAATCATGAAAGCAAGATAAAGAGATGTCTTTTTAGGAAGGGGACAGGGAAGCTCTAAATCCAGACTGGCCTCCAAGTTGCCTTCAGACAGTAATTCTCCTTCAGAGTCCTCAGAAGGGTCTCCTTCCTCATGAGAAACAGAATGTCCTTCCTGAGTTAAGAGGGGGACGGATTCTGGTTTGTCGAATGGAGATTGAGTCTCTTTTAGTGAGATGGATGGGTCTGGATATTCTGTGAGGATGGATTCATTTTCCTGCAATGAATCCAGTATTGAGAGTACACTTGCTGATTCCCATGGGGACATTTTCCATGAGCCCAGCGTGTGCCCCTCATCCTGCACAATAAGTGGAGTGTTACTCTGACTCAGATGGACTGACTCTGGGTGGAGTGTGAAAGGAAACGGAAGGAAATCTGGCTGCTCTTTTTCTTCCTCCATAGTATCTGCAGGTTCAACTGTGTCACACATGGGGTTCAGAGCACAAGGTATATCCACAGGACTCTAAACCTGTTTGGTAATTTCTACAGAAGGTCCATGCTTTCTGGAGTGCAGTGATGATTCTCAGTCTCCATCAGTCACCAGCTCCATTGGTGGGTATTTCATCCGGAGTTCAGGATAAGCTCTTCCACGATGACCCAAACCTAAGAATGGAAATAGGTACAGAGTGGACAGAGTGGACTCTGCAAGTTGAAGTGTCACTCAACTTCCATGAGGATCTAATGGAGGAACCTGTAGAACTGGAGTTTGGACTGAACACTGAGGAGGTGTAGGGTCTTTCTAATGAGTGCTAATTCCCGAGTCCTTTCAGAGGACAGACATTACCTGGCTGACACCAACCATAAAGGGCATTTTGCCAAGCTCTGTAGAAGTAAGGGCCAACCAATATCTAGACCACATGGGCTTCCTACTCACAGGCTCTGAGGCACCCACACCAGGACTTCTACTTTTTCTTGGTCTTACTGGTTGCACATTCCTCCAGCTGGTCAAAAAATATGTGTTTAGAAGAGGAGGTCCAAGCCGGCATGTGGAGCCTCATATAGAGCTTGAGTTGTGTCAGGGTGTGGCAGTTCTTGAACTCGTAGAAATCACTGGGGTAGAAGTCCATTCACATTGTATAGATGGAACACGTGATGCTGTGGGCACATTCGGTACAAGGAAAGTGAGAGCCTTCTCTCTCCATCCTGAGCCTTCTACAAAAGCCCCTTTCTTGCAGGACTCTAATGCTGTGGCTGTCCTGCAGAGATGTGCACTTATGTGCTGGGAGGGGGGTAAGAGACACTCGAGAACAGGATGACTTTTACACCCCACTTCCAGAAGCTTCTGAGAGAGGCCTCTATGCATCTGTCCAAAGTAAACGCACCTTAAATTAACTAAGTAAATGCTCTAAATAAATCAATAGGTGAATGCTCTAAATAAAGAACTAAATGCTCATTCCTCTAATCTTAGCCACCCAGCAGGCTGAGCTCTGAAGATCACAGTGGAAAGCCAGTCTAGTCAGTAAAAGTCTAAAGGCACTTGTCTTCAATTAGGCAGCAAAAAGCCAGAACTTGACCTATGACTCAAATGGTACAGTGCTAATTTTTGAACACCAAAGGGATGGCATTTAGACCTGGGTTCAGGTTCAAGTGGCAGCACTGGACCACACACCAAAATGTAAATGCTTTCAGGTTCTAACAGGCAACGCTATCACAATCACTCCCTGATGGCTCAAAAGTGATTCAGCCCCCAGCTTTTCCTCTGACTCCAGTATTTCACAGGCCTCCGCCATTAGTACTGACACCTCATTTCTTACTGGGAAATGGGATTTCCTAGGATGTCACCTAGGTGAGGGCTGCAGTTGGGAGCCACTTCCTCATGCCTGAAATCCAACTTCTCAGTAAGCACACTGTTGAGACTCCAGTAGCTTGTGAGGGAAATGAAATGGCATGGTGTCCCAGTCATAATAAAGTAGTTTGCGCACTTGTATCATGCTTAGCTCCCCTGTGAACACCCCAGTGAAACAAACAGGCTCAGACAGGAGCAAAGTATTCCAAGACTTGGCCAGGAGGGGTGAGCAAACCTGGGTTTGGAGGGGGAACACT